>NC_136061.1:1491480272-1491731479 GCF_964261635.1 Lissotriton helveticus | reverse complement strand
CGGCCCTTCCCTCACTCCTCTTTCCTCACTCCCCTTTCCTCACTCCCTCCCCCTCACTCCCTCCCCTCACTCCCTCCCCTCACTCCCTCCCCTCACTCCCCTTCCCTCACTCCCCTTCCCTCCCCACTCCCCTTCCCTCACTCCCTCCCCCTCACTCCCTCCTCCTCACTCCCTCCCCCTCACTCCCTCCCCCTCACTCCCTCCCTCACTACCCTTCCCACACTCCCTCCCTCACTCCCCTTCCCTCACTCCCCTTCCCTCACTCCCTCCCTCACCCTCACTACCCATGCCTCACTCCCCTTCCCTCACTCCCCCCTTCCCTCACTCCCCTACCCTCACTCCCCTACCCTCATTCCCTCCCTCCCTCACTCCCCTCCCCTTCCCTCCCTTTCCCTCACTCTGCTTCCCTCACTCCCCTACCCTCACTCCCTTCCCTCACTCAGTCGCCCTCACTGCATCTCCCTCACTCCATCTCCCTCCTTCTGTCTCCCTCTGTCACCCTCCTCCCTCGGTCTGTCTCCCTTTCTCTGTCTCCATTTCTCGGTCTCCCTTTCCCTCCCTCTGTCTCGGTCTTCCTCCCTTTCCCTCCCTCTGTCTCTGTCCCTCTACCTCCCTCTGTCACCCTCTGTCATCTCACCCTACCTGTGTGTCACCGGGCTGAGACAGCTTCCCCAGCGCGCACAGACACACAGTACTATGAGTACCCGTGCTCTAGTGACTCCCAATCCTGATGCTGCTATAGACAAAATCGAATTAGAGGCAGTGAGATTTGGGACACTATCAGGGCACTCCTTTAATTGAAGCAAGACACAAATCGTCTGTAATGAGATTATAACGACTAATGATGCTCAAGTAGCAACAAATGCAACATATCTTGGTGTTGATATCTCTGCAAACATCAATAGCATAGTCAAAGATAATTAGGCCTGGGCGTAAGGCTATGCTCGGGTAGTTTGCGCAACTACGTGCTACGCGAATTGCATGTAGAACAGTGCAAAAACACATAGCGGGCATTTTTTGCTTGCTCGCGGTCCTCAACGTCAAGTTGGCAACTGCGAGCTATCAAAATAACATCCTGGCGAGACTTTTTCCTCTTTCGCGACCAGCAACATCAAGTTGCCGATCGCGAGCGTGGAAATTAAACCTCCCGGCGAGATTCTCAAAGCGGGACGGTCGCGTATGCTCGCGACCGCTCCCGATGAGAAATACCAGTCAGCGTTGAGAAAGCTGCCGCTCAAGTACAAATCTACTCGAGCTGCAGAAAACGACCGCTTGCACTGTGCAAGATGCGGTTTGCACTGATTGCACAGTGCGGAGAAGCAACCGGCACTGTGCAATCAGTGCGAACAGCATTTTGCACAGTGCACTACGCAGTTCGCGTAGCGCTACTACACGAACTACGCCCAGGGTTAAAGATAATATCGAGCCACTAATTGCTAAAACGAAACCAGACCTGGTGACATTGCATAATCTACACTTATTCATTGTTGGTAGGTGTAGTATTATCAAAATGTTGTTTTTTCCCAAGTTTTTGTATCTGTTGCGGGCATTTCCGCTTGAATTTGTCATTACATGGCTCAAAGGAATCGAGGACCTTTCCTCCAGATTCATTTGGGGATATGCTAAACCTAGAAGGGCATATAAATATCTCTCTTTACCCAAGGAACGGGGAGGACTGGCCCTACCAAATATTAGACTCTATTACTGGGCTACTACAATACTATACAATCTAGTGCTTATACAGGAAAAGCCGAAAGATAGCGCAACAGAAGAAATTCCGACCCCGCTCGAACCCGTGATGGGTGCAGAAGCATGGGGGTGGCTCTGGAGATATCTAAACGGCAGCCATTATAAGAAAGTTTGCTTTAAAACGCTACAAGGGGGATTTAGAATTATGAAATCTGTCCAGAAATTAATTGGTTACGGTTGTTTGAACTTCTACACACCACGTTGTAACAATCCCAACTTGCCGGAGATTTTTAAAGGCTCAATTATAAAAAGATGGAGCAAAGCGGGTCTGACTAAGCTTGGAGCCTTTTTTCTCCAACAGGGCTTGTCTCTTTCGAAAACCTTAGAGAATGGTATGGGCTAGATAGGAGAGAGTTTTACAAATATCTACAAATCCAGGATTTTCTAAATAAGAAAGGGGGGTCCGATAGGGTTCGCTAATAATGATGTTATTGATAAATTAAGAAAGAATAGAGATCTATCTATTGGAGTTGTGTATAACTTTTGAAATTCACTAATGTTAGATGACATGAAGATCAGGCGCTAAAGTGGAAAGCGGAGATTGGAATCCCGGAAAGTTTATTTTTCACTCAGTTTAACCAGTACAGAATATTTTAATTCCGGCCCGGCTCTAGGCTCAATATTATAAATCATGCTGTTTGCTTTATTATACCCCTAAAAGGATTGCTAGATGGGGCTCGGGGAGAGGAACTTGTTGTCCTCTGTGCGCTTTATATCAGGCAGACCTCAGCCATATCGTTGCCTCCTCTGATGCACTGAGCAAACTAAAACAAGAAATTACCAGCTTCTTTAAGGAGGCATTGAGTGTTCTATGCTCTTGCTCTCCGACATTGATTGGACGAGGGGTTGCTCAGGACATGCAGGGGAAGCCTGGACAAGAACTATTGTTTATTGGGATGGCGATCCTGCGCCTATGTCTAGCATCCGCCTGGTTGGATACTAACCCCACAGGGTTCTAGCAATGGCTTTCTCAGCAACTAGCCAATTATAATTTGGAAAAAGCAATAAGCAGTTGATTGACTACAATATAAACTCGAACTGCACACGGAACAAAACATTATTCCCCCAAGTAATAAGTGTAGCCCCCATCACCCATTGCAATGCCACATCCTAGTGTCGTCCAGCCAACAAACATCGAGCAGCAATTTTAACTTCGCCCTGTCCCCAATCCCCCATCAATTGAAGATAATATCATGGAATGTTGCAGGGATAAAAAATAAATTGCTACTCCCTCACTGGAATTAATTGATAGAGGGATTTGATATCTGCATTTTTCAGGAGACTTGGAGCCTGGTCCCACTATACAAATCAGGCTATGTCTGCTATTGCTCTCCAGCTACCACCATAGGAAGAGGGCGTCCTTCAGGGGGACTGATCATTTGAGTGAATATTGCCCTGAGCTGCCGAATCATCATGCAGCCAATTCTGACCCCCGATATCCTGAGACTCACCATCAAGGGACCCAGGGAAGAGGGCATTTTAGACCTGTCCAATGTGTATATTAGAGGGACTAAGGGGGTAATCCATTGCCCACTGTCAAGTTATTAGAACAAGCTCTTTCTAGCTGATCGCCTGATGATAGAATTGTGGTTGCAGGAGATTTTAATTGTACCTTTGAGCCCTTGAGTTCAGAGGACATGCTGAGGCTTGAGGGAGATGATAGAAAATGGTCTGTCCCTCAACATACCACCTGTCAAAAGATGGACTCACCTAGCAATCCAACTTAATGCGCTTTCGACTGAGTTTAGCTTAAGAGCAGCCAACAGCAGAACTCCTTCGGATATCCAGGGGGATAATAGAGTTAGCTGTCCTTCAAGCATTGACTACATCCTAATTGACGTAAAACTGTGGGACAAAACAATCAATATGTTTGTGGGTACCACGACCGACAGTGACCATAATCCCCTCTGCATGATTATGAAGACCCCTTGGGACGTATCATGTCACCCCCCGACCATTCGGGCTCCAACTTCTATCACTGATATCAATCTCTCCAATTGCAAAAGGTACTTGAAGTGGCACAAGGTTTCCTTGCAAGATGCTACACCAGCGAGCATCCTGGAAGTCCTGTCCACAAACACACTAGAGTTTCAGGCCGCAGTCGCAGATACAGGTGACTGGGAAGCAGTTCCTACCATCTACTCGCACACAATGGAACAGTTAATCTCTTATTTTCAAGCACTGATAAAGCACAGCAGATCGTTTGCAATAAACAAAAATCAATGTTGGACTCGGGGCAACAGCAGGAAATCAGGCGCTTCTTCAAATTACATCACAAGCCAAGACTGGCATGACCATTTTGGGAAACTGTATTCCACTGCGGAGGACGGATGTCTGGAGGAGTCATGAGACCCCATAGACATCCCTCTAGCAGGGAATGCTAGCGAACCATTTTCTTTGGCCGAAATAGAAGCAATGATGAAGAAAATAGTTCCTGCCAAAGCTCCCGGGTCAGACGGCCTCCCCGGAGACCTATTTTTGCTGATCCCAGAAGCTGGTCATGGTACATCCAACTATTGTTTAATGCCCTAGCTGGTGGGAGCCAAATGCCAGAATCCTGGAAAGGTGCAGAGTGGTCCCAATCTATAAAAAGGGTGCCAGAGAAGGCCCCTCAAATTACAGGCCAATAAGCCTGATTGACGCAATCCAAAAGGTGTTAGGTAGGGTGCTCCTACAGAGAATCTAGACGTGGTCATAAGAGTAAGATGTTCTCTCCCAATACCAGGCTGGCTTTAGGTCTAGCACTGGAATGATCAACCAGATATTTAGGCTACTCCTTATATACTGGAAAGTTGTGGTAATTGGCAAGGGCAGTCTTTACCTTGCTTTCATTGATTTAAAGACTGCCTTTGATCTGGTACCCAGGATCAGGCTGTGGCAGACCCTTAAAGATATGGGCATTCCGTCCCCAATACTCAATCTATTGATCTGCCTCCATGAGGGGAACTATGCTCAGGTGAGATGGGGGTCCCAAGGCCAGCTGACAGAATGGATTCCAGTTGGCAGGGAAGTCCACCAGGGTTGTGTCATGGCCCCCACCCTGTTCTCTCTATATGTGAATGGGTTGGTGCGTTTCCTTCAAGAAGATCCTGCTGATGCCCCAACCCTGGCGGGCGACAAAGTACCAACCCTCCGATTTGCCAACGACACCTTCTTGGTGTCGAAGACCCCAGCCGGGCTAAAAAAAACTATTGACTAGATATGAATCCTTTTGCAATTCTCGGGGGCTGGTCATAAATATCTCAAATACAAAGCTCATGGTATTTAACCCCCACAAATCTTTTAGGAAAAACTTCACGTTGAATGGCACCCCCCTGGAGATAGTCAGCACGTTCGATTATCTTGGTATTCGACTTTCAGACAAAATGCTCTGAAGGCCCCACTTAGCCAAAACGCCTATGAACAAAAAACGTGTGGTCGGGGCACTAAGCAAAGAACATCTCTCCTCGTACAGCAGGCAAGTTGCCCCGGCCCTCATGGTCTATGACGCTAAGGCAGTTAGCTCAGCTCTGTACGGAGCTGAGCTATAGGGGTTTGATAATACAGATTATATCAGCAGATTTGAGCATAAATTCTTGAGGGACTTGGTGATGCTTCCCCGTAACACTCCACTAACACCCCTAATGTATGATATGGGCAGGCAGCCATTCAGAGATATTGCTAAGCTACGCTCATTGCTCTTCTGGGCATGCCTAAGCCGTACCCCAGAGCTCACCAAATATGCTGCAGCGTTAACGGAGGTGATGAACCTAGATGTGGATTATAGGGTCAAATGGATAACGAACGTTCGGAAAACGATGACATCACTGGGTCTTAAAGGATCATGGGTTATCCAAAACCCCCCAAGTAAGGTAGAGCTCAAGAGAATATACTGGGATTGGATAGATAGCAAGCCCAACGTGGGGAGGCTGAGGGAAGAATTTTTCATCCACAAGCAGACCAGAAGTCGCGAGCCTTATCTGGATGTAATCCAGGTCCCACGAGATAGAGCACTGTATATCCAATTCAGGTTTGGCACACTCCCAGTCCATGCATTAACATCAAAGTGGCGTTCACCCACACACATTACAGAAGGTTGCTCCTGCTGCGGAGCCCTGCTGGTATGTGTTGCCCATGTTGTGTTTGCCTGTCCAGCCTGCAACATTGCAAAATCTAAATGGCTAAAAACGATTTGCAGACTCATGGACAGCTGCAACCATCGGGGTGCTTTGCACATTTTGAAATCCGACTCAAGTGTACTTTTTACTTGTGAGTGGCTACATTTCTAAGCTATGCTTGGATAGTCAAGCAAACAGCCTTGCGAGGGGTGCCCTAATTTTATTCTTTGGGTGACATCAGAAACCCCTGGGCTGCTCTGCACATACCGAAACCTGACCAAAGTGCATTCTTCTTCTTGTGGGGTAATTATGTTCCAAGCTAGGTACGAATGGTCTGACAAAAAGCCTTGTGATGTGAAGGGATGCCTTAATCTCTATACTCTAGGCCACACTGAGGCATCGTCCTAACTCAAGAAAGCCTTTTTAGAATGTAAAAGCACTGGCACTTTATATAAGCCCGCTGGGTTGTATTGTCATGTTTTTATCTTTTTTTAATTATCCTTTTTTTTAATTCATGCATGATTTTAGGTACCAATTTGTAGAAATTTGTATGTACAGCTTTTAGATAACTGTTTTTATGCTTTGTGATGCAACACTAAGTCTAAAAGCACTGTGTAGGCCCAATCCCCAGTTTAATTATGTATCAACTGATTATTTGCATTAACTTATTCCTTTTATTCGCTGTACAAATGTTGCATAATGCTTTTATGATACAAGTTATTGAAATAAAGCAACAGATGATGAAAAAGCTATATATGCAAAAAGGGGACAACGATCCTGAACAAAAGGCCAGGAAATCTGAGCACCATAGACTAGATGGATTGAGAAGAATGGGTGAATTATAAGGTCCAAATTGACTTATACCTGAACTAAAGATAACATAGTGAGGCCAACTCCTAGGGGGTGGGTAGGGTGGGAGGGTTTGGTTAGAATTTTTTTTAAATGCATTACTCTGATTTCCTTTGCTTTTCTTTTAGTTCTTTGTAATTTGCTTTTCTTTCACAATGAATTGTAATTGTTGAGTATATTATGATTTATGCATTAATAAAACAATATATAAAAAAAAAAGAAAAGCGACGATCTCCCACTAACTAAACACCAGCCGACATAACCACACCCCTGGGGTCTCTCAATGATACCCTAAAACTTAAATGTCCAACCCACATATGTTTCAAAATAGGAACGATCTCCATTTCTCGCTGGCTAAGGACGTGGTGTTTTGCCACACCACTCTCAGCGTGATCATTTATTGAATGTCCCATTGTCTTGAACATTCAGCATTACAACAGGTTCTACCCAGGAAACAATTTTGAACACAAATACAGCACATATTTCCTAGAGTGTATTTTCATGTATCAAGTTTTTCACGCTTTCTTTGTTTGCTTCTGCCATCTCGTCTGTAATCGCTACCACTTGCTTATCAAAAAGTCCTTTCAGAGGCTTGGCAGTCATACAAGGACACAAGGGCACACACAGCTTTCGTGTTCACTCCTCTTCTTACAAAGTCATTCTTTTTGGATATCTTATTTTCCATTAAATACTAACCCCAAACTGACATGCAGGAAAGTAGGCCCATGCTTGTTTTTTCTTCAGAGAACAAAACACAAACATTTATTTTTTTCATGAAATGTAATTTTCAATGCGCACCATCCCAGCATTGAACTAACCCATGCACAACCCAAGTTATTCCTAGCAGTTATTATTATTGTGCACAAAAGCAGCATTAGTCTCTTAATCAAAGCATTTATGGCCTAGTTTTCATGCATTAGGATACACATTAGTTCACGCATGCACAAAACCATTTCCCCTGATATTTTCACAGCACACTGTTAATAAAATGTTACTGTGGGTTCTATCCGAGCAGGTTTTATTTTCTCAAAACCCTGCTCCATCAATCCCCCCTTTGATGGCTTTTTGAGCCATCATAAAATACCCAACAAAATACAGGTAACCACTTATTAAAATGCTGTACTTCTTTCTCGTTTTATCATTCTTCGGTCTAAATCTTTCATGATCTCATAGTAATTTCCTCTCATATACTCTAATTCCATCTCTTCTCTCTTTCTTTTTCTGGCTCTACATTTCAGATCTGACACTTTTTCCTTTCTACATTTGCAACTTTTATAAATTAAAACAATCATCAATTTTATTACAACTACTGAAGTAATAGGTATTAATATTTTCCCTAGTAAACTATTCCCTAATGTAGAAAACCAATTTCCCACTGAGGAAAAACTCTAACCAACTTTCTCCCATGGACCATCAACCTTTAATTCATAAATTCTATTTCTTAATGCCGTAGTTTACAGGTTAAGTTATTTCTATGTGCATCTATTGTATCTATTGGTTTGTTACTAATGAAGAATGCTGCATAATTAGGTCCACAAACTATCTTCAAATCTCTCCTACTAGGAATTTCAGAAAATAGTAAATCAAAATTAGAGTAATAATACTCTAATCCTTTCCTCTCATAGAAAAGACTGGTTAAAACACTACATGACACCCTCATGCATATTTTTCCCCTTGTGGGTATGTCAGGTAGTTAACCATGTGCTGTTCCTCCGCCGGTGGCTTTCACACCCTCGCCCACCACATCCTGGACTTTTGTTTGAGGCCACCCATAAGTAAAGATCCGAGGGTTGGACAAAGCACAGATAGAGCATGGAAGCACAGGCTGTTCTCCTGGCGCTGCTCGCAGCCAGGGCCACTTCCGGCAAGGCCGAGGCTACCAACGGGAGGCGGGACTTGTACACGGTGAGTATTGACAGAGACGTGGAGGTATGTCTGCTCACCCTTCCTTACTGTGACCGTTTGGGCTTCAGAAAAGGAGGCGGTGTTTAGCAAGCACAGTAAATACTGATTCCATAAGGCGAGGTGTTTACTGGGTGTAGTAAACTCTTCCGATTCTGTGTTTTGTAGGGTAAAATGAGGCATAACCAGTGGATTTGTTATTTGTCACACTGAAAAAATCATATTTTGCCTTTTTACGTCACATTTTATCTTGATACATTCTGGCAGTTTGAATTCAAGATCCGTCGCGAAAAAAACTGCGCATTTCGATAATTATCACTCGACTCTGAATTCTTCTCCACACTCGGAATAAGGGCACTAAACAGAAATGTTATATGATATGTATAGAGAGAGAAAGATCTCGAGACTGAGAGCTTTTCTAAGGTGAGAAAGACAGACAGCTCACTTTCAACCCTTTGTATGTGAGATTTGTGTTACTATGTCTTTCAACCCTTTTGTATGTGAGATTTGTGTTACTATGTCTTTCAACCCTTTTGTATGTGAGATTTGTTTGACTAAGTACTCAGTGGTGAAGGAGTTGCCCATATGAAATAACAGTTTGAGCCAAAGCACCCTTTTACCCGCAGGCATGACTTATAGTGACAGACAAGTGACGTCACTGGACTGCAGCTCCGAAGATGAAGCTTGGTCCTTCTGAAAGGGAGAACCTTGTAAATAAATAGTACATGCATGGGTAAGTGGAGGTGTTAAGGCCAACCCCAGTCCCATGTAAGACAAAGTAGATTCATGTGAAGAGGTTTGCAAGTTTCTGAGAAGCAATCAACCCTCATTTTGTTTCCTTTTATTATAGGTACAAGACATTCTTCGTTTACCCAGGTGTATGTTAGATTCCCCATGTTTGACTAATGTTCTGATTTGTTACCTTTGCCTCAAATTGCAAAGCGCTCTGATATCCTTCGGGATAAAGTTGGCGCTATACAAAACTTTATATATAAAAATAAAAAAATTAAATATGTTAAAGGTAGGGGATGATATGCCACCCCCTCTGAGACAGACGATGGTAATTGCATACACACATAAGAATCTCTTGCATTTATTGTGTTTATGTACTCATACAACACTTTAGTAAAGACATTTAACGAAAAATCATTAATTGATTTATCACAATGATAAATACTATCATCTTCTATCTATTCTACTTTAGGCTTTTAATTTCCTTTAGTAACATAATACATTCTCTCACTTTCCATATTATTAGTATTTTTTATGATTAGTCACCATTAAAACAGGCACAACAATAATCAGTGTTAACCACACCAACGTTAGTAATAAGACACTACATTCGCAAACATTAAAGCATCTACGTTTAAAACTATGGTTTTGATACTCAGTCTCTGTTATCTTTGCCATTCTAAACTCTATATTAAAAATAAAAAGCTAAGAAAAACGCTAAAATTCCCCCAAAAAATTGAAAAACGTATTCAAAACCCATCTAGAGCAGTGTATCCTTACACTTTAGGCCTTTCTTCTTTACCTCATCTTTTTCTTTTTTATATCTTTATATTCAAATCGTCTGAGTCTTCATTGAATTTTATTGCACTTTAATTTTTACAGTTCCTTTTAATGTGGTCTTAATTTGCTTTCATCACTTTGATCAGGATCAGTCACAGCTTCTTCTTCTCTATCACTAGTGTTTTCAATTTCTTCCAACACCACATATATCCATTCTAGAACTGTGTATTTCTTACTCTGAATTCTTATTCTGTTTGTTTTTCGTACTAATTCTTCTTCTGAATCACTTTGTTCAGTTTGACTTGATCACCTTTTCTTGCTTTCTTAACTTGAACTGCTTCTTCACCTTTGTTGTCAAGTTCGAAGTTTCTTCTATTCAGTTCTTTTCTTTGTTGTACTTGCTTTTTATTTTCATCAGTCACTTTCTCAACAGCAGTATCTTGAGACCTAGTAGCTGGTGCCCACTTTACTTGAATTGTACTTGGTTCTTCTTCAGCTTTTTCAGAATCTGTCTCACTAGATTCTATAGCTTCATGCCATCAGCTTCTGATTCTTTTCTTTTCTTTACCAGTTGCTGCTCTTATTTTTGTCTTTCAAGTGGACATGGGACTCTTCTAGTATGACTTGCATGAATCCAATTAGGCAAGTCACCAAACTTTGACCGCTGTTGTTGTCACCAAAGTATTCTGGTATGGTCTGTGCCATCTGGATTCCAAACAACTTCCTCACATGCTTTTTCATCAGAACCCACTCGCCTGGACTTAAATCATGTGCTTGATCCATGTTGTGGTTGCAAATTTTTCAACACGATGAGACACAAAACTCACCAGCTCAGCCAATCCTTTGCAATAATCAAGCATTAGATCATCAGTAATATTCATCAGTTTGTTTGCTGGCACAATTGCTTGTCTCATGGCTCTCCCCATTAGAATTTCGTGAGGACTCAATCCAGTCTTTTTATCAGGAAGGCTTCTAAGACTCATTAATTCCAGGGATAAAGCGTCTGGCCATTTCAGTGTTGTAGACGCACATACTTTTGACAGTCTGGACTTTATAGTGCCATTTATTTGCTCGGCCACTCCAGATTCTTCTGGTCAATAGGCACAATGCAGCTTTTGTTCAATTTGTAATGCTGTGAAAATCATCCGAATTATTTCATTGGTAAAATGTGTTCCTCTATCTGTTTCTAAAGAGACTGGAAATCCAAACATAGAAATGATCTCCCTCAAAAGCAGTTTAGCAACAGTCAGGCTAGCATTCCTTCTTGTTGGATAATCCTCTACCCAACGATAAAATTAACAAACAACATACAACACATATTTCAGTCCATTACAAGGGGGAAGTTCCATAAAATCCAGCTGTAGCCTGGTAAATGGTCCTGCTGCTGTTCCAATTCGACCCCAAGTGACAACTGTCTTTCTACCTGGATTTTTTTACTGACAGACTATACACCTCTAGCATAGACTCTCTGCAATGACCCTAAACGTTGGATTATACCATGACTGCTTGAAGAGTCTGATCATAAAATCTCTTCCAACATGTGCAATTCCATGATACATCCTTGCCATCTGAGAAAGTAAACGATCTGCATTACTGGTATTCGTCAACATACACCCATACTTCATCTTCTGCTCTCTTTTTACAACCTGATTTTATCCAAATGTATTTTTCTTCCTCATTTGTTTCCTCCTGTAACTGTCTAATTTCATCCCATGTTTCTAAAGAAGAAAACATCAAGTGGCAATTTGTATCTTTTTTCTCCAGCCCTCTGTTGATTGAAATAGAATTTTGTGCACAGAAACTAGGTACTTGGTCCACATATCTATTTCCATTTGTCACATAGTCATTTCATGACTTGTGTGCAGAACATTTAACCACAGCAATCCTTTTGGGCAATTGTAATGCATCCAATAAATCCTTCACATTTTTACTCTTCCGGATTGGGGATCCTGAAGAAGTCAATAATCCTCACTGCATTCACAACTGTCCAAAATCATGCACCATTCCAAAACCATATTGAGTATGAGTGAATATGTTTACTGTCAGATTTTTGCCAATTAGCTCATATATGTGAGCAGAATGTACCCCCTTCAGACAAGAAACTTCAAGAACCATAGGCTCTGTACATACTGCATAAGCAGCACTCAATGCACCTTTTTCATCGCTCAGACAAGATCCATCCACAATCATCACACTATCTGATTCTTGAAGTAGTGTATCCTTTATGTCAGGCCTTGGTCCATTCGGTCACATCCAAACAATCATGATCTGCTTCATCCCTCACTTCTTCACAATTTGAGTTTGGCAACAAAATTGCTGGGTTCAGTGTTGTACACCTTGTTATTGTCACATTTTCAACACCCAAAATCACTCTCTCATATCTAGTCAGCCAACTATACGTCATATGTTGAGTTCGAGTTCTGGTTAAAAGAATCTCAACGGAGTGTGGCACATATACTTTCACTGGATCTCCTATAACAATTGCTTCACTCTGTTCAAGACTCACACAAGTAGCAGCCACTGCTTTTAAACAGCATGGTAATGCTGCTGACACTTAATCCAAAGTAGCTAAAAAAAAAAGCTACTGGACAACGTGCCATTCCATGTTTTTATGTTAACACTGAAAGTGCACAACCATCTCTCTCACAACAGAACAATGCAAAATCAGTTGTGTAATCTGGCATTCCCAATGCAGGTGCTCAACAAAGACAATCTCATAAATCAACAAAAGCTTTCATACTCTCCTCATCTCACTCAATCAGCCCAACCACATCTGTATGCATCAGCCTCTGTAAAGGTTTTCTAGTCAGTGAAAACCCAATGATCCATTGTCTGCAGTATCCAACCATTCCCATAAATATTTGGATTTATTTTTGAGTCGTAGGAGGACTCATTTGCAAAATCACATTGATTCGGTTTTGCGTCACTTTTCAAACTCCTTTCTCAATTTTGTGTCCCAAATATTGTACCTCTTTTTGACAAAACTGTAATTTTGCTGGCGACACTTTATGCCCACCTTCTGCCAAATGATTCAGTAGGGCAATTGTATCTATCACACAGGCCTCTCCTTTTTTTGATGCCACAAGCAGGTCATCGATATACTGCACTAATACTGAATTTTCTGGCATGATCAATAACTCCAAACACTTTTTCAAAATCTGATTTAAAATCAACTGACTCTCTGTATACCCTTGAGGAACTCGGCACCATATCAAGACACGGTCTCTGAACCGGAGTGCAAGTAAATATTGGCTATCCGGATGTAAGGGTATCGAGAAAAATGCTTGACACAGATCAATCACTGTGTAACATTCTGCATCACAAGGAATCTGATAAAGAATCACTGCTGGGTTTGGCACTATTGGACAACAAGTTACTACAATCTTATGAATTTTGCGCAAATTCTGTCCTATTCTGTATTTTCCACTTTGTTTTTTAATCCCCATAATAGATGAATTACAAGAACTACTTAGTATTTCCTTTAGAATACCTTGCTCAATCATTTTATCAATCACAGGAATCACTCCTGCTGTGATCTCAGGACTCATTCTGTACTGAGGTGTGTTTGGATATATTGCACCTGGTTTAACTGAAACTTTTGCAGGATACACATCCTTCATCAAACCAATGTATTTTCCTGTAAAATCCCATACATCAGATCTTACTGTATTTCTCAACTCTGCAGGTAAATCTTTTTCTGTAAGTAGCATATATAAATCATTCACTTCTGTCCCTTGCTTCGCTAACATCATTTTAAAAGAAACATCCTCATCTGGTGATTGGAAAGCAATAGACCACAAACAATACTCCAATAGACCAGCATGTGGTCAGAGAAAAGAGTACCTAACTACGAGAAGGGAAGTATCTTGTGTGGGGAAACATGCCTAACTCCACCGTAAGGAGAGAAAGGAAACAATTCCTTTTTGTTTAGTTACCCTCACACAGCCTAGTGGTGTCATGCTTCATCATCGAGTCACCCCGACTCCTTCAAGTCAGGGTGGGCTCAACCACAGTGTTAGGAGCTCTTGTGATAAATGAAGACCAGGGGGATTAAAGATAAAAAACCTCAGACAGACCCCCGGTTTCCCTTTATTCTTGGGTCTGTCAGGGTTGTTAAAATTATTAAAAGTCGGGTCAATAGGAGTGTTATGGTCCTATGACCCTATTGCCAACATGTTTCAGTCCTGAGTAGGCCGTAAAGGTCCTGGACTTTCTTCAGGGCAAGGGTCATCCACCCTGGGAAAACAGAGAGAGGGAAGTCCCTATTCTGTCAGTTAAATAAGGGCAGAGCAGCTGCTCCTTATGTGAATGCAACAGATAATTGATTTGTCATACCTGGTTCTCCATCCAAAATGCGGAGAGAGCTCGTTTCACAAGGGAAAGCTAGGTATGATGGGTTAGCCCTGTAGTCAAACCTCCGTCAAGGGTCCTGCCCCACCCGTAAACCTACTTGGTCCCGGTCCCCGGCTTTCGCAATACCATCGGCGTACAATAAATGGTGCAATTTATTTTGCAAAGCAAGTCCCTTCTAAAAAGGTTCACCTGACTTGTATCACATACCACAAACCGATGCATGTCTCTGAATTTTCCAATATGAACTTCTATTGGTCTTGTTTTTGGAGTCTTAATATATTTATTGGAGGCCCCCACAACTTGGATAGTTTCTCCAGAGAAGGGTAGGTTTGGGATTTCTGCTGCTCTCACAGTAGAACGGGTAGCACCAGTGTCGACAAGGAATGTAATATTAATACCTTCCACTTTTCCATCAACAAAAGGACCTGACCGATCTACCACTAGAGATGCGCAAAACACGCACTCTTCCTCCCCCCTCAGGCACAGTCATTGAGATGAGTCTGAATCACTCTGAACAGTGCAACAAATATTGCGGAACCACTTGTACATTTTGATTCTTACCAACGTGTTCACCTGCGTGAAATCCAGTATTCGTACTGTATCTCTGTACTTGAGCATTCCCATTATTTGGCATAGGAGCTTGAGGCACCTGTACTTGTTGTGTCTGTGGTGTAACTACCTGCTGCTGTTGTTGTTGATTCACAACCACCTCATTTTGCATCTGCGGATTGAAATTTTGATTCATTCCATTATTTTTCAATAAAGATCTACACTCATTCCTCCGATGTCCAAACTTTCTGCACGCATGACAAGGAAATTTCTTTATTCATTTTACCTCTACCTCCATTCAATACCTGACCATTTTTATTTTTTCCTTTCATTTGAAAATCTGTTTGTAAACCATTGTTTCCATCTTTCTGTTGTGCCCCTTTCACCTGTGCCTACATCATTTTCTCTTTCAACTTTGTTTGCCTTGATTCAATATTGTCACTACAATATTTAGCATATCTCAGAATCTCTTCAACTGTTTTACCCTGCCAACAAATTAAATGTTGCTGAATCATGTTAGTAATCTCAGGTTTTAATCCAAAAACAAGCATATGTACAAAATGTTCCATATTTTTGTCACATATGCTTTCAAAACCACTATACTGTTTAAACACCTGTAACAACCTCTCATAATAAGCATGTACTGATTCTTAGGGTCCCTGTGATGTCCTGTCAATTTTAACACAATCTGTTTCTTTTGGGGAAATCTTACTTTTCAAAAAAGTGAATACTTGATTATATTTTTTCATCACCTCTTCTCAAGGTACACCTGTTTTTACATCTCTAGGATATTCTTCTTTAGGCCAATCAACAGTAATTATACACTCAGTGCATTAATCAGCTGGAACTACAATTTATTTATTTATGTATTTTAATGGTTTTGTATAGCACGAACAAGACCCTTGCGGGTATCAGAGCGCTTTACAGGGCAAATATAGGTAGTGACATATACATAGAGATACAATTAATTATGTGAATACAGTACTGGTAACTATTAGAGATTACCACATATCTACAGGAGTGTATAGGACAAGTTCAAGTGAATTTAAACATGAGAATCGATTTCACTTCTTTTTTTTTAAAAAGCAGCAGATGGATTAAGTCTCATTTCTGGGGGTAAGGCATTCCAGATCCTGGGGGCCATTCCCGAGAAGGTACGATTGTATATTTTCTTCTTGGAGAAACATTGTTGTTTAAGTAGAAGATTATTAGAACTCCTGGTATAGTTGTTACCACCTGATAGTGCTAGTTTCTCTGCTGGGTACCTCAGGGTTTTGTGATGTAATGCCTTATGTGTCATACAGGCGATTTTTATGGATTTTGGTCTCAAAAGGTAGCCAGTTGAGGGCCTAAAGGTCAGGAAAAATGTGGCAGTTTCTTTTGGTACCTGTGATGAGCCTGGCGGTTGTATTGATTGAGGCTCTGAGCGGAGCAGTCGTTAATTTAGGAAGACCACAGAGAGCGAAACTCCCATAGTCAACTCTGGGAATTACTAGAGTTTGAACTGCCTGTTTAAAGTCATTTGCGGGTATGAAGGGTTTCCATTTTCTCAGTGTGTTTATCTGAAAATGTGCTCCTTTTGTTGCAGCGCTGATGTGCTTCTGCATGTTTAGCTTATTATCCAGGGTTATTCCTGTAGAATTCATGGAATCAATGATGAGTGCAGTTACGTGCTTCATCCACTCACCGGATGATGGTTGTTTGGTTGGGGGGAGCGATTAAGAGGAATTCTGTCTTTAGTGTGTTTAGTTTTAAATGGTTCTTAGCTAGCCACGTCTGTGTTTTTTGGAGCGTTGAGTTAAGGGACTTGATGTCTTCAAGATAGTGGACCTTAATGTAGAGTTGTGTGTCGTCGGCGTACATGTGATATTGGATATTTGCGAAGTTGATAAGCTCAGTGAGTGGTTCCATAAACAGATTGAAGAGTGTTGGGGAGAGGGAAGATCCCTGGGGGACTCCCAAAGTGACTGGGGTGGGGTTAGATAAAGATTGGTTGATCTTTAATCTTTGTGTTCTATTTTGGAGGATGAAAGTGAACCAGTTTAACACTGTTCCAGATAGCCCCATTCTATGCTTCATGAGGTGAAGTAGGCTGTCGTGTTTGACTGTATCGAAGGCTGAAGATAGGTCAAGTAGGATTAGCAAGCAGGCTTTGTTTTGATCCGGTATTTGTAATGCGTCATCTATTATGTGGGTCATGGCTAATTCGGTACTGTGCCCTGATCGAAAGCCTGATTGGAATCGGTCGAGTAGGTTGGAGTGGTCTATGTGGTTACTAAGCTGCATGTGGACACATTTTTCGAGTAGTTTAGCCAGGGTCGAGATGTTAGATATTGGGCGATAGTTATTCAGGTCTGATGGGTCAGCTGATACTTTCTTTAGGATGGGGGATACCGGACCAGCTTTGAGGATGTCAGGGATGGTTCCTTGCAGAAGAGAGGTATTTATGATCCTAGTCCATAGGGGCACTAGCAGTGGAATGAAGGTCTTTAAGTGGGATGCTGGGAGGTGGTGAAATGATTGGAGGGATTCAGAGTAGTGAACATGTTTAACATAGTTTCTTCGCTGTAGAGGTTGAAGGCAGTCCAGGAGGCGTTGTTCTTGAGGTCGAGCATTGTGGAGTAGTTAAGCGGGGTCCCTGGTGTGGTCAGTGAGGGGATTGTGTGTGTATCGGTAAGGAATAATAGATCGGTAAGTAGGTCTGTCTTTAATTTTTCAGTCTTTGTTGTGAAAAAGAAGGCGGGATCCTCACAATTGGGGAGTGTATGAGGATTGACTTGGGGGAGTGGGAGACACCCTTAGACTGAGCTTTGATTATTTCGAACAATTTTTTGGGGCGATTCTTTGCTTGGTCTAGTTGTTTGCTTATAAAATCAGCTTTAGAGCGTCTAATTCTTCTGTAATAGGCATTTCTGGTGCTTCTTAGTAATTTTAGGTGGGCTGTGGATGGGGCGGCTCTCTATTGCCTTTCAATTGCTCTCAATGATCTTCTGTCTTCATTTAACCTCCCATTATACCAGGGGTTTGAGTTCTTTGTGGTGACTAGTTTTAATTGTAGGGGGGCTAAGGTGTCAAGTACCCTGTTCATATGCGTGGAAGTAGTGATTGATCATATCCTGTACATCCTTTGATCCATCCGGTGGGGGCGTGAGGATGTGACTAGCGGATGCTATCTCAAGCAAACCATCTAAATCTTTTTACAAAACTTTTGAAACTTTTACAAACCTCTCTACCTGTTTGTACCACTCAACAGGTTTTTCCTTCAACCTGGGAAAGTCATTTGTAAAGGATAATATATCCTGTCTTATCCAAGCAACATGAACATGGCCACCACCTGGAACTTCTCTCGTTGGACATACCATTTCAGCCTGTCCTGTTTCCCTTAATGGAAATAAAGACGCATTTTTACTTGCAAGCATTTCTTTCTTCTTTTTCGCCAAACTGCCTTTTCCACCATTCTAAATCACCCCATTTCTTCAATGTATTCATTAATTCTTTTAATTGTAATTGTTTATCAGATGTATTCAAACTCTGAAATCTTTATCAGTAAAATCCTAAATATAAGATTTTTGTAAAACCTTAGACTTCTCTATATCAACTCCTTACTCTTGTGCAGATTCTGTCAATTTCTAATGCAAATTCCTTGCTTTCCATGTTATATTTTTACACAAAAACATCAACTCTTCATCAACCTACGTCTATTCTGGATTGAGACTTATTATTTTCCATTCCCCTTATCCAATCATCTAACTCCTCTGGCGAAGGACCCACTGAACTTCCTGACACTGAAGTTGTTTCTCTAACATTCTGTACTATCTTTCTAGGGTCCATCTGTACACTTCTCTTGGGTATCTCAATCACATTTTCACTAACTGGAAGATCAATCAATGAAGTACTCATCTCAACTGACTCCGATCCACTAACATTCCTGACATTATTCATGAGAATTGTCAATGGATGTACTCTCGATATATTCTGACTCTCACCATACAATGGAACTATAGGACCGATTGTTACTGGTACTGATAATGCTTCTGCATTCAAACTCATCTGACTAATTTTCTGAGTTAACTCCTCTCTTGCTTTATTCAACATATCAATCTCATTCTCATGCAATACTTGAGTACTTGATGAAACTTGTGAAGCTACCGGAAATTGTGTAACTTGTGAAGCTTGTGGAGCTTGCGGAGCATGTGGAACCTGAGGAACTTGTATTTCTATCAGTGGTGCATTCCGAATTGTTTCCCCTGAACTTTACTGATATTATGAAGGTCTCTTTACCAATATTTCATCCATTAACTCATCATCTATTTCATTTGGATCTATATCCAGTTCCGAAGTCTCTTGGTTATTCTTTTTCTCTTTGCATTTGCCTCCAGTCTGATCTTCAGCAACTATTACTGGATATAATCAGTCTACGCTCACATTGCTCCTCCATCTTTTCTTTTGATCATCCCATCTAGCCGCAGAATACCTCGATATTATATCCCTATTCTTGATTCTATTCCTGTCTCTCTCCCTTTTAGAAGCCTCATGTTCCCACTCCTTAAGTGCTTCGTACTGCATAGGTCTAGGATTTGGTTCGTCCTCTTAAGTTCTCTAAAATCCATATATTAAATGTACTGTGCTCGGGAAAAGCTGAGACTCTATCATCTTCCCTATAACTCATCCAGTTCTCTAACCATGTACAAGTATGATACCCACGTTCCAACATCATAAAAGAAGCAGGTGTTCTAGGAGGAGGTATAGGAAGACCCTCTCTAGTAACTACCGGCTTGTCCTTTTAAAAAAAAAATCATTTTTTCTGTTTACCATCTTCATTTTTCAACTCTTTTACGTTAAATAGCTCAGCAAACAAAACAAAATACTTCCGTAATTCTACTTATTCTATTTGCTAGTGTTCGTCCAATGTCCGTGCGACTCACACCAACCAACCAATCAGAGCTCTCTACGTATTAGCTAGATCACCCAATCCAAGCACGGCTCACACAGACCATCCAATCAGAGCTCGCTACACCCCCGCGGCCTGACCAATGCCAGCGCGTCCTTTTGTGGCATCAGTAATACTCCTGCTACGGACACTGCCTTAACAAAATAATACGCCAATGCCTTTCTAGGTTTTCTTAACTAATTTCTTATTAGAAACAGCACAAAACAATGCTACTTCGTTTGCTCCACTAATAAAAGAGACAGTTTCACCTTTTAAAAAGAAATGCTTTCACTTCTAGTAAAATAACGACCAGCGCTACTCAACTCTCCTTCAAGTTAAAGGAGGACTTGGTACTCCTCTAGGGATACCAGCCAAAGTTTCGGAAGAGGACTTTCTTTTCAGAAAGAGGTCTTGGTACACCTTTGGGGATGTAAGGCCAGAGTTTCGGAAGTGGACCCTTCACTATTTCATGCAATCTTCTATTGATCGATAAGTCCCTAAAATAACATCAACAGCCTTTCGCTGGTTGACATTACGACAACAGACAAGGTAGTTCTGCAGTGTGATACGTTTTCCACACTATTCCTCTGCCACATAGGCTAATATAACATTATCCCGGGATCTTAGGTAACTCAGTACCCGTACTTCCTGACAACATAAAAACAAAAACACTAACTTTTCATGTTAATAATCAATAAATCTATAATATTACCAAACTAATCAATAATTAACAATCCTCTGCTACCAAAACTGACCCAGCGATCAGGGATCGATAATGTTTTATAAACATAGGCCCATTTACAGTATCCAACTAATCCCTTCACTCTGGGGTTCAGTGTGATGCAAGTTTATACCTAATTTACCACAAACACTATTGAATCTGCATTTCTCCTCATACAATTGTGGAAATTGATCTAAAGTTGAAGATTTGAATGTAATAATTATATACTTGTGCTATTCTACGAAATAATAACAAACACAGTATGTATAATTATAATGTTTTGTCAAAATAATATGAAATGAATGCTCATTTAGTACAGTCACACAAATGCAAACATAGATTATCATGAAGAGAAAATTATTAGCAATGGATTAAATCAAACTGATGTCACTAAACCGTGCATTGAAGGAGTGGATAGGCGAAGAGTGAAACGTTTCAGAGACAAAATACATTTGCGAGATATCATCTATACTAACCCAAATAAGAATCAGGGAAATCAACCCTCTGGCCAAAAAGGGCAGCAAGGCCCTCGAGAATAGTCGAGTGGCAAAGATTAAGTCAGGAATCAGGAAACAAGTAGGCCTCTATCTGGAAACAGCAAACCGACATCAGTGACGATCTCCTGCTAACTAAACACCAGCCGTCCTAATCACACCCCCGGGATCTCTAAATTACACCCTAAAACCTAAATGTCCAACCTACTTATGTTTCAAAATAGGAACGATCTCCATTTATAATTGACTAAGGACGGGGGTGTTATGTCACACCACTCTCAGCGTGATCATTTATTAAATTTCCCATTGTTTTGAACATTCAGCATTACGACAGATTCTACCCAGGAAACAATTTTGAACACAATTACAGCACATATTTCCTAGAGTGTATTTTCATGTATCGAGTGTATAAAGGCTTTCACGCTTTCTATGTTTGCTTCTGCCATCTCGCGAGGAAGTTGCATCGCTTCCACTTGCTTATCAAAATGTCCTTTCCGAGGCTTGGCAGTCATACAAGGACACAAGAGCACGCACAGCTTTCACGTTATCTCCCCTTCTTACAAAATCGTTCTAGTTGGACATGTTATTTATCATTAAATATTAACCCCAAAACGACAGGCAGGAAAGTAGGCCCATGCTTGTTTTTTCTACAGAGAGCAAAACACAAACATTTATTATTTTCATGAAATTTAATTTTCAATGCGCCCCATCCCATGCACAACCCAAGTTATTCCTAGCAGTTATTATTATCGTGCACAAAAGCAGCATTAGTCTCTTAACCCCTTGGCTGCGGGTGTTTTCCCCCCGCTGTGCGGGGTAGGGGGGCTGCGCTTTTGACGAGCTTGGCTCGTCATGAGGCACAGCGGAGCTGGCCTCGTGATGAGCTGAGCTCTTCACACCACACCTGTTTTTAGAACGTTCAGCACAGCGGGGAAATTATCCCCGCAAGCGAACGTTCCAACGGCTGTGACGAGCTCAGCTCGTCATGAGGGCAGCTCAACCGTCCCCCATGACGAGCTGAGCTCATCAACAGCACACAAGGGGTTAATCAAAGCACTTATGGCCTAGATTTCATGCATTAGTATACGCATTAGTTCACGCATGCGCAAAAGCATTTCCCCTTATTTTAGCGTTTTTAATAATATTTTCACAGCACACTTTTAATTAAATGTTACTGAGGGTTCAATCCGAGCAGGTTTTATTTTCTCAAAACCCTGCTCCATCATAGACCTGCCCCATGGCAAAAGCTTCACTAGTGACAATTAAACTTTTTATGAGCGCCGTAACAAACATGCTGCTGAAACCTAACAATATGTGAAAGAAACTGCCTTTATTAATTAAAGTCACTGTTCATTTGCAGAATAGAAACATGGGAACAGCGAACTTGGATATCTTGCCTGTACCTGGAGTGCCAGTTAAGGCACTGCCCACACGCATGGATGAAGAACAAACTAAGTGGGATGACATTGTAGCATGGCATTATAACATTAGGGGGCTTCGCTACCAAACCAATTATATACAAGCTCCTTCAACTTCTGCTGGAACTCAGAGAAGGGGAAATAGATTTGACACAACTGTCCAGCTTGCTGCTAGAGGATTACAGGCTTGATCTAGTAGAGCTGAAAGAGAGGCAGTGACTGGGCTTCAATCCTGGGATAGGTGTCCAAGATCCCTACAAACGCGAGGTTAGATGCAGTACTTTAATTATCTTCATAGGAGCTATCGGACAATTAAAAGATTATCCAAACTATACCTCTCAGTGGCATCGAACTGTCCAAGTGGTAATGGTTTCGAAAAAGACAACTAAGCCACCTATACCCCCAATAATCCATTTGTATATACGCATATCTCTACGGTTTTAGACAGCTCCATTGTTTTGCATAGAAAAATGTCTCTTATCTGTGAGACTTGACAATAAAGCAAGAAATTATGTATGAACCAAGATTATATACACTGAACTTGAATTGATAAGATGCTAAATGTAGCAGTCCTAATGAACATGTTTCCAATGTATAATAATATATAATAAAATAATAAAAACAGATTTAAAAACATGGTGGTATGTCAGGGCACATGGCATTTCCTACTGGTGACAAGAAAGTAAATGGGTCATACTATGCGGGACTCTGGCGATAAGACATGTGCGGATTTTCTGGAAGTGGTTTGACGACACCTAACTAGATGATTAACCCACAGACGGTGCCGTCTTGTGTGGAGAAACAGCGCCTTCAACCCAGCACAATGGGAGCGCTGATCTCTAATAACTTGTAGAGAACAAAATAAGCTTGTGCTTATGTTCCGGAGTAAATTCCTGGACGGGGAATCTGTATGCAGTGTAGACTTTAGAGGTGAATGTATCTATGTTTTCTGCTTTTTAAAACTGATGCCCACTCCCCGTTATCCCTCCGTTTACTTCACTGTTGAGCTGGTGTGACTCTGTTCTGCATCAGGAGAGGGGGTCTCATATGTCTTGCGAAATCACCTTAAATGTTCCATGTTCCTAAAATGGCGGCTGCCCTGGATATACTTTGCAGATATGTAGTTCAAGAGCCGAGACTCAGGCAGACATCTTTCAACAGAACATGTCATTTGGGACCTGGCACTGGAATGAAAGGGAGATATTGCTTACTGAAAAGGGAAATTAGCTGATGCTTGACAATTAGTTGCCGGAGCCTTTAAGCTTTATTTGCCATTCGGGAGCCTGGAGAAGAGCAATATAAAGTGTCTTTACGCTGTTAAAGGAGTCACTTTGTGAGAACGAGGTGCTTTTTTTCACAGACACGTGACTGCTGGAACACTTCAACGCTTTTCTCCTCTGTCTTGTTAGCCTGGTTAATGAAAATGGATCGAGCGAGACAGTGAAGGAGTCTCGTCAAAATATATTTCACTCAGCGTGTCCTGCTGCCGCGAACCCGAGGGCTTTCGGGTTATGTGTCAGCAGAACTGTGAGGGTGAATTATATCCTGAATATTTTATGGTGGAGCATGTGATTTACGGTAGCCGTTAGGAAATATTTTTTATTGCAACGAGCAGACAGGCATAGATTTTAAGAGCATGTCAGAAATATTTATGAAACCCCACGAGGGGTGTTGGTCCTCGACTACTGGCTGATTTGAAAAAAAAAAAATAGATTGCAGGACATTTCAGACGGCAACATTGTTCCACAAAGTTGTAAAAAGCGTGCTCAGTGCTGACCTTTTGAAACGTTTGAATCTGCCGTTCTCTCTGTCTTTCATTGTACGCGCTTCTAGTGTGAGCAATTTGCGGACAGCAGTGTGCATTGTGGACTTCAAACCAAATTTAAGAAGCATGCCAAGTGAAGTCAAACTGCATTAAAAAAACAAGCATTGGCATCGCCTTTGGGACCTTATAAGTGCTTAGCCATGCAACAGTTAATGTTGTTGCACCAAGGATATTGTGCTGCATAACTAAACACTTATAAGGTCCCAAAGGCGAGAGCTATTGGCTATGCCAATGCTTGTTCTCAAAAGGTGTGCACAAGGAGGCTTGTTTCTGTCAAGTGGCGAACAGTAGTGTAGCAAGGAGGCCATGGAAAATTACCCCTGTGAGTGCTGTAGTAAAATACAGCAATTATCAGGATTCAGTGGACCCTTTAGGGCTCTGGGCCCCGAGCCACTGCACCTGCTGCACAAATTGTAGCTACGCCCCTGGTGCAGCAATGAATGAACTACAGTATTTCACTTTGAGACTTATATGGGCTGTTGATAGTAAAATGGACTTTCTGTGCTTTCATGCAAGACAAAATGATTTGTTACTGAATAAGGTTTTCAATAATAACTAATGAATATTTATGATTTTTTAAAGACATGTTTCGATTGTTATAGGACACCTTTTGCGTGAATGTTAATTAAAATGATACAGTGCTAAGCTATTCTTGTCATATAAGTTGGTTCACCGTTGCAGCAGCATAATGCCAATGGTCTAATGAAATCTTAATCGACCTTGCCCTGGCAGCATTCATCTACAAGCAGCGCTTTTTCCTTGTATTGACGCGTAAAAGAGGGGCGCACAAAGAAAAACCAAAGGTGATGATGGACGGAGCGTTGACAATACAAACACTCACCCCCAGTCAACTGATCTGGGTTTAATCCATCACCGTTCTTTAGCTCACTCCGCCACCCCAGTTCAGACATGGCCATATGCAAATCAGTCTGACCCTGTGCCTCATGGGAACAGTCCAGCCCTAACTGCCAAGCCATGTCTTCCCTGGACCGGAATCAAGCTTTCCAGGACTGGTTTCTGGCATTACATCCGTCTTCAGCCGGGCTTGCTTGACTCCAGTGGCAAAGTGAGCAAGGGACTCACATCTGAGCATACCCTGCCAACTTAGGGCGCACAAAGAAAAACCAAAGGTGATGATGGACGGAGCGCTGACAATACAAACACTCACCCCCAGTCAACTGATCTGGGTTTAATCCATCACCGTTCTTTAGCTCACTCCGCCACCCCAGTTCAGACATGGCCATATACAAATCAGTCTGACCCTGTGCCTCATGGGAACAGTCCAGCCCGAACTGCCAAACCATGTCTTCCCTGGACCGGAATCAAGCTTCCCAGGACCGGGAACGGTAAAGCTATAATAAATAATGGCTCCTGCTTAGGCATTGGATCGTATTCAAGGCTCCCTGCACTGCCTTCAAGGCAGGCAGAGTTTCAAATGGTACATCCCCAACAGAACCCTTCGCTCTTTGGGAATTAAGACTCAGGTAGTTCCTAAATTTAAGCAAGTCGACTGGAGCAGCAGAAGCTTTATCACATGCACTGCCACAGCCTGGAATCAGCTTCCCTTTCACAGCCATTCCTATTCTGACCTGTTTACTTTAAGGAAAGCGCTGGGTGAAAACATGGCTATTTAACCTCTTCACCGCGGTGCACATTCGGCTGCGGTGCTGAAAAAAATGACGCATGTGCGGCGCGGACGGACCCCGGACGTCCTCCGCACACGCCCACTGTGATGTTGGACGTCCTGATGCATCAAAGAGGTTAACAATTAGGCCCAGCATTCGCTATAACCCTCCTTCTGTCCATTGATTTATTGAGCTAGCGCCAGGACACCCTTGGGTAACCGCTATGCTTTATAAATTCATTTAGCATAACATAACATGCATGAATACTAGCAGTGCTGTTTCAACCTTCATCATTCAGAGGTAGATAAAGTAAGTTCTAGTGAGGGGTGTTAGTGTTACTCTTGTCAGGACGCTCAAACAATTCAGCTTTTTCACACAGGCAATCCAATTGGTTATAAATACTAGTATACAGTAATGGTATTAAAATATGTAACATTAACCATTGGTATCACATATAACAAACCTGAAGCTGTCACTCCCTCAACATAGAAAACAACAAATAAACCAAATTAAGATCTTCCTTGCCTTCCTTTCTCCTATTGTTCTACCTGAAAAAAATGCAACTGACTTCTTTAGGAATGTTCAAAATAAAGACTATTTATGTCGGGAAATTGTCTACTTTACCACACTACAAAGCACGTTTTGAATTTATGCCTAAGGTTTTGCAGGTTCAAATGCTGGAGTCCACTAGCGCTTTTTCGCACTGAGCGCTTAAGTCAGTGTCAGTAGATATTGCTAATAATATTTCTTAAGACTCTATCCTGCTTAACTATATTGTACATTGTAGAAACCGAAAAACTCAGCACCTTAACTGTGGACTTGCGCCATTCGAGGAAATGTTGTTTATGCCGCTGAGAGAACCACACAACAAACAAACAAGCAGTGGCAACAAAGCCAATAGGTCTACAGGCTGGTGCGATTGTTAATTCCTTTTTATTTTTTACTTCAAAAATGTGCCACAAAAGAAAACACGTGGCCACCTAATCATGGTCGCCTCGTACTTGTATTAACATTTGTCAACTTAAAAAACGTACACGGATGTGGCCATTTTACTAGTGAAGTATTTATTGAAAAGCCTTTCAGTTGAGCCATGTATTTTTATCATTTTAATTTCTGAATGAGATAAGAATTCATCACCAGCTAACCAAGTCGGAGGCAACAACCATGTCGCAAAGCAATTTAATAACTTTAAAAAGAAGACAGAAAATCACCATCAAATTGGGCACTTGAAGTGTAGGAAAAAATAAATAGCTTCTATTTAAAGTTAATGTAAAAAAAAATACTAAAATGAAAAGAGAGACTTGGAACTATGGTTATCACCGAAGAGATGAAACCTACTTTTAGCTGAATGCGAATAATATGCACAAGCTTTGTGAAGTCTCTTAAAGTGAAAGGACTCAATACATAAAGTAGGATGACCCATTGCCCCATGATGCAAACTGATGTGGGGGAATCAAAATGTGAATGACAGTTTAACAGACCAATAAGGAAACCTGACCAAAAGCCCCTCTATGCATGTATGTTATTTATGACTTGTTTTGAAAAGCAAGTTTGATGAGTACGTTAAAGCTGTCTCAAACGCCAGACCTAAAAGCAGACAGAACCTAGGCTAATAATCCCCAGACATTAAGGCATCCATAAATAAAATAACAGCCAACAAAAAATATACAAATCCTCTTCTAGGCAAGCTTTTGAGATTCTACTTTCAAACACCAAAAGGTTTCCAAAGAAATTAGGAGTAAAAAAGCAAGACTATTAAGTGTAAAACAATTATAATTTGTTAATTTCTGGAGCGGTGCTACTTCCCTCTGGACAGAGTAATTCCCCTGAAGGTTTTCCCATTATTCCATTAACAGTTCAAGCTGACTGACACTTTCCCTGTGATGTTTCTAATTCTCAGTTCTACCTAAATGCCACCTGGAGAGACAGTTCATGGAAAGGCCTTCCCTCAGTGGGATGCCACCGTGGCAGTGTGATTCCTTTCTGGGAATATTATGAGGGTCTGTGGCCCAAGGGAAGATTTGCAGGCTAGAGAGAGAAAATAATTGTGAGATGAGCTGTTGGAAATGTATGCTATCTAATTATTGGCTACAGCTAGTCAATGCAAGCACAGGCAAAGTCATTACTTATTGACCTTGCTAACATAGCATTGAGACCGCCAGGGCAGATTGATAAAGGGACCCATCGGGAACTGAGCAATGGCCCGATGCCCGAGACCCAATTGTGGGCTATTATATGGGGAAGGAGGTGCAGGGCGTTTTTGGTTTGCCAGTGTCTGTTCAGCCCCGGGCAAGGCTCATGGGTCCGGGTAACCTTGCTGGAAGCCAACAACTCCGGGCCTGTGTCACCAGTCTCTCTAAGTGTCGGGGGCCGGTATTGTCTCTATACCAATCCCCAGCAGAGGAGCCTTGCATCACATGGCTGGCATGGGTGGCAAAGGGCACACTGATGTGTGTAGGTTGATGGCAGAGTGAAGGCAAGGGAATGCGGACTGATTGACCTCGCTGAAGCCCTGTTGAGGTGAGATATTTGTAATCTGTGACTTCCCCATCAGGGTGCACCACAAACCTTCCCTCGACTCCCTCCCCCCCAGGCCCATCCTCCGGGGAGAGGGAATTGGCTGGCGGAGCTGGGAGGGACACCCGATGGCCCATTAGAGGCAGCCCTATTCAGAGTCGCCGTACTTCCGCTCTACCAGATGCATTAAACGCTTGAGCAACTAAACCGACACAGGAAGATGCGATCTACAATTTACAAACAAATATCGGTAGTGACTAGAAAATTGATTTTCTGAGCAACTTTACTTCGATTGTAATCTCTAACTTGCAGGTGATATGTGGTACCGAAAAGCACAACTTGCAAGAGGGACGTTTCAGTCTTAAAGAAGATCAGGAGTAGCTTAGAGGCTCATGGCACTAGTGATCACCGCTCTCTGTGTCGACACTGCAGGTTCCACTTTCGGTAAAATTGTTTTGCGCTAAAAGTAACAAGCCCGGCAGGCAGTGGTGCGCGCACGCGCGCTCATGTTGCTGGTCTAAGTGGTGCGCAAGCTCGTCTTGCTGGTCTGAGTGGTGCGCGCTAAAAGTAAAAAATAAAAAAAAAAGGGAGTTGTTGTTGTGTGTGCATGCAAGCGCAAAAAGGAAATAAAAAAAACATGCGAGTGGTGCTCTAGAAAGTGATTGCGTGCTGTAAAGGTGCCGCGGGCGCTTAATGAGCCATGAAGAAAGCCAGATGGCGCCTGTGCGTGTCACTGCGTGAGTAACAGCAAGCTTTAGGCCATGATCGCATTTCTAAAGCCCACTTACAAAATGTCTCGCCAGTACAGCGCATGCGCTGGGTCAGGCGAGACCTAACAAAGCAATGGATGGAATGCTGAATTAATCTCAGTCATATGCAGATAAGTCTTCATGGTGTTCCAATGGGAACCTTCCAGCCGAACTGCCAGACCAGATTCTCCCTGAACCAGAAGACAAGCAACCCAGGACTAGTTTCATCCTTATTAGGGCTCATCAGCCAGGTATAGCTTGATTTCAGTGGCACAGTGAGCATCGGGTCCACATATGGGCATACCGGTCACACTTAGGGCATCAAAAAACAAAGAGATGGATAGAAAGCTTGAAACAATGTCAGCCACTGGCGATCACTTGGACCACATCTCCATCGTTTTTCGCCTACCATGCCACCTCAGCTTGGATCCAGCCATATGCAAATCAATGTTGACCCTTCTCCAATAGGAATATTCCAGCCTGAACTGTCAAGTCAGGTCCTTCCAGAACCAGAACACAAGCATGCTCGGCCAGGCTCTGCACTTATTAGGACTCAACAGCCCAGTATAGCTTGGTTTTAGTCACTCAACTCACTTGTGATCGCTCTGGCCGCTTCCCAATTCATTGTTTTTAACACAACAAGCCATCTCAGTTTCGATTGGTATGTGGCCCCATGTGATTGCCAGTGTCTCAGATTAATTCAAGCATATTATCTTCCATCTTATTATTCTTGCCCTAATGAAAAGCAAAGTGTTGTGGCCAGTGTCTATCAGCCATTTTAGATTGACTGGAAGGGTCTAAGTAGATCTGGACAGAAAACAATGCAATTTATTTCTGTCCTGTTGTAGAAGCATATATAAATATGACTGTTAATCAAACAATACATTAATATGAATATGAACATACACAGATGACATAACATATCAAATAACTTTGTGCAAAAAAGGGATTTGCAGAAGTCAAAGTATTACCTGCATGCATGTTTCCAAGTCCTATATTTTCTAAAAGAGATGCATGTTGCTAAAGGACCAAGTTACTTACCTTTGGTAATGCTCTTTCACGTAAGACTCTATCTAGCAGCAGATTCTTCACCTGTTGAATATTCAACAGGCATCACACTGAAGCCGAAAACTTTTTCCAAAGTAGCTGTGCATGCCGGAAGGTGCTGTTGTGCGGCTCCGCACTGATGCCGTCCTGCTCCGGAAATGATATGTGGGGCTAAATAGGCATCACTCCAATGTACTGATGTCAGTAGCTTTCAAGACTGTTCGTGCACCATACTTACAGCCCCAAAAGCAAATTGGTAGACCAGTGTTCAGATTCCTAGCCTTGAGATCTTAATAATGGGTAGAGCCCAATCACAAAACGGGGAGGATGGGATGGTTGATGAGAAATCTGCAGCGAGACAGAGTCTCTACCAGAAAGAGCTTTACCATAGGTAAGAAACTTGTTCTTCTGATCAAGACTTCTAGCCTTGGATTCCTCACTTTTTTAATAGATACAAAAGCAGTATCCATGGGAGGCGGGTCTGTGAATGAACTTAAATCAGAAAGTCCTGCAAGACTGAGTGGGGGAAGTGCCCCTCCTGGCGAACCTGGCTATCCAGACAATAGTGCTTCATGAACGAATTGAGGGATGCCCAAATAGCTGCCTTGCATATGTCTAGGACAGGAATGCAGTGGTATCAGTTTTGGTCCTGGTAGAATTAACTCACAGCCCTTCTGGAGGTTGCTTCTTCGAGAATACATAGCAGATCTTAATGTAGAGCATACTCCAACGGAAGCAGCGAACCCCTTCTTTGGTACAATCTATGTAGAAGCTTAGACCTCTCTTGGTGTCAAAGTGGTTGGGTTTCTCCTTTTGAGAGGGGTGAAGTGGAGCATAGAACACGGACAGGGTTATTGTTTAGCCAATGTGGAACGCCATCACAGTCTTTGGCAGAAAGGATGCCCTAGTCCGCAGAACCAGCTTATTGGGGAAGAAGGTGGTTTATTGCAGATTAACACACAGAGCCCAAAGCTCACTCACATGTCGTGCCAAGGTAATGACAATGAGAAACACAGTCTTGAGGGCATGGAACCGATAGGAACAGCTTTATAAGATAAGTAAGGATGAGATTGAGGTTCCACTAGGGCATCACCATAGGAGACCTAACGCTGCAACTCTTTTAAAAGTTGCATCAGAAAGGGTGACTCAAACAACGAGGCCTGATCAGGTAAACATAAGAAGGCAGAAAGGACTGAAAGATAACCCTTAACTATGCCCAATGCAAGACCTTGTCAGGCAAGAGATAAAACAAACAAGAATACGTATTGTATTTTATTGTATTGTAATTGCATTTATTTAGCACTTACTACCCCTGAAGTGGTGTCAAAGAGCTCTTTCGGCAAGTAGCGTGCTACTCCAGAACCCAGAAAGGTTTAGTGGTGAATTGGTTTAGATCGGTCAGAGAGTTTGGCCTGAAGGGGATCAATCTGGGCTGCGTCGAACCAAACCACAAACTTGTCCCAACGGCATATGTGTACAGTCTACGTCAAAGGATATCTAGATGCCAAGATGACATCAACCACCTCTGGAGAAAGGTCAAAGGTTTTCAGCTGTCACTGCTCAATCTCTATGCATGAAGCTGGAGAGTGTGAAGGCTTGTCCAGAGAATCAGACCCTGCTGCTGTGATAGCCGATCCTCCCGATCCTCCCAGAGGGGCATACTGATTGGGAGACAGATACTCAAGCCTAGGAGTTCAAGGTATCATCTCTGTGCCCAGTCCGGAACCATGAGTGTGGCTGGGATTTGGATGGCCCTGATCTTCTTGAGAAATCAGGGCAGGAGTGGTACAGGAGAAAAGGCACATAGGAGTCCTGAGTTCCACTCGAAGCGGAACTCGTCACTGAGCGAGAGATACCTTGGAAACTCCAATGCACAGAAGTGTTGATATTATGCATTCTTAGTGGTAGTGAACAGATCAAGTGAAGGTTCTCCCCATTTGCGCAACAGACCTTGTGCCAGCTCCAGGTGTAACTGCCATTTGAGATCCGCTAGGCACCGATGGCTGAGTTTATCCACCCTGGTGTTCAATAAGCCTTCCATGTGGTTCACCACCACGAAGATTCCTTGGTGGTCTAGTTAGTTCCAGGGTAGGAAGGCCTTCTGGCACAAGGTCTGTGACCCCCTACCTTGCCCTTGCCCTGTCTGCTGTAATAACACATAGAGGTGGTGTTGCCTGTGAGCACCTCTTCCAACCTCTCCTTAATGGACAACAGGAAGGCTTTCGGCACCAAGCATATGGCCATCAGCTTCAGCAGATTGATATGGCCCCTGGACTCTGCCGGCGACCAAAGGCCTCTAATCTCCACCTCTGCCAGGTGGCCACGCCAGTCCAGAAGTGATGCATTGGTCCCTACTGTCAGCTCTCGTATGAAAAGGAGAAAGGTTTGCCACTAACCCAATTGCGGGTTAGTAACAACCACTGCAGATCTTTCACAGTTTCCCCTGAAACCCGGACAAAGTTGGAGAGGTTCCTTTGAGTTTGGGCCAACTAGGACTTCAGATCCCACTAAATATGCCAACTGAAATGCTTACCGAGTAGGATTCAGGATGTACTCAGTCTCAGAAGCCTCAGAGTATGGTACTGAAATCCAAGATCGAGGCTGAAAGACTGGGATCATAGTTTGAATGTCCTGGACTCTCTTTCCCAGGGGAACGGGATAAAACGGAACTGTGTTCAGAACGTCTCAGATGAAGGGGAGTGTCAAGAAGGAGTGAGGTGTTACTTTGGCACATTGGTAGTCAATCCCAAAGATGGCAGGAGATTCACCATAGTATGGAGGTGGTTGACAACCGCTTGGGGTGATCCCACCTTCAAAAGCCAGTTGTCAAGGTAGGGGAAGACTTGCATCCCGACCTCTGAAAGTTGGTTGGTTGGTTGATAGCTTTATTTCGATATGCAGATATCATAAAAGCATTACATAAGTATATAAAACAGAACATCATAAATATAAAAGACTAATTCAAGTTAAGAACAGGTAGAAAAGAAAGTACCATTTGTACATAGAATAAATTAATTAAAATAGAATTAAATTGAAATAGAAAGTATTTTTAAGCGAATCAACCATGCACATTTTAAAAATTTGGAAACACCACAGCCTATGGGGGAGGAAGTGTCAGATAATAAAATGCGTAGCGCCACCGTATGCTGGCGAGTTCCCAATTGTCTGCAAAGAGGTTTGAGCCAGCGTCTTCTTGGGCGGGAATAATCAGGGCACTCAAAAAGGAAATGTGCCACTGTTTCGGGCCTAGTGGAACAGAGGGCGCAAGCATGTTCCATCTTGAGAGCAGGTCTCCTAAGGGTAAGGTACCCACTCTGAACTTGATGTAAAGTGCCCGATCTAAAGGTATAGTAATCAAGTCCAGATAGGGCTCGAAGGCAACCACGTCTTTGATTTTCAAATAAGCTGCGGTGGAGTTGCAGTGACGTGGATTGCCGATGAGCTGGGCAGAGACCCACTCCCAATATAGTTTTTTTAGGGTTGCCTTCGGTGGGTCAGATTTTGTAATCCAACAAGACCCCAAACCCAGTTCCCCCAAAAGGTTTTTGATGTCCCTTAGCCACTTGATCTTGTGCCAACCACCCATTCCCATCACCTCTGACAGCCAATCCGCATAGGTTTTCAGTTCAGGGACCCTCTACAGGCGTGCCCATAAAAGGGGGGGCCGGAGGCGAGCCTGGTCCTTGATCGATTTGCATCCCGCCTCCAGTAGCACCTGGACTGTTGGGGTACTCGGAGGAATAGCCAGAAGATCCTTCAAAAATGTGTTCTCTGCCTTGGATAGAGCCTCCGAGTTTCCAAGGCCCCATAACTCCGCCCCATATAGTGATGCCGTGACAGCTCTGGCTTTGTAAATGTCAATTACTGGAGCTACACATTGTTTGGATGAGTTACGATACTCCCTTAACAGTGCTCCCCCCACCCTTTTATGGCTAAGGATCATTTTATTAATGTGGGGTGACCAGCTCATGGCATCATTCATGCGAATTCCCAAATAGTCAAATTCAGAGACTCTCTCAAGAGGAACAGAGTTCAGGGCTGGGGGACGACCAAGTTTCCGTGGGGGGTGCATGATCAAGTATTTCGTTTTATCCACATTGATGACCAGCCCTCTTTTCGAGCAAAAATCCTGAAAGCGGTTCAAAAGCTTCTGTAGACCCTGGGGAGTCTTTGAAATAAGGAGGGTGTCGTCGGCAAACAACAGGGTTGGAATCCGCACGCCCCCCAGGGAGGGTGCATCTGCTGGTTCGTCTAGCAGGTGCTCTACCACACCATTTACATACAAGGAAAATAGTGTGGGAGCTAATACACATCCCTGTCGGACGCCCCTATAGACCGGGATCCTATCGGTCTTTTCCCCATTCTGGCCCCATCGCACCTGTGCGTAGTTGTCAGTATGTAATTTAATAAGGATCAACAGAATGTAGGGGGGCAGCCCAAGACCCTGCAGAACCCTCCAAAGTTCCTCCCTAGGAACCAGGTCAAAGGCAGTCTTTAAGTCAATAAAAGCCAAATAGAGACTGCCTTTGCCCAGCTCCACCACCTTCCAATGTAGAAGCATCAGTCTGAACACTTGCTCAATAGTTCCCGTACCGGAGCGAAAGCCTGCCTGAAAATCAGACAATATGTGGTTTTCGTCCTCTGAAAGTATGCAGCCACTACATCACATTCATGAACACCCAAAGAGTGCTGGAGAGACCAAAGGCAGCACAGTAAATTGAAAATGCTCCTATCCCACCATGAACCACAGATAGCGCAGATTGGCCGGTAAGACAGGAATATGGAAATAGGCGACTTCTTCTGAGGAAAGGTGTTGAGTGGACACCGGTCTAGAAAGGACGAAAGTCTATGTCTTTCTTGGGCACCAGAAAGTAGCCAGGATAGCAACCACACCCTACTTCTGGTGCAGGTACCCTCTAGATTGTCTCTTGGGCCAAAAGGGCCTGTGCTTCCTGCCTCAAAATGGAGAAAGGGTCCTCTGTCAGTCATTGAGTGGACAGTTCAAGATGCAGCAGGGAAGAAAGGAAGGCTAAAGCATATCCTTTGTGAATACACCTGTCCAACATGATCTCTTGACAATCAGGATAAAACTGGTGAAGTCTGTCTCTCACCAAGTGGTTAAGAGGGTTATTAAGTGAGAGTGCAGGGGGGTTGTGGACTGGGCTGCATGCTGACCTTGGCTGTGGGAACGGTGGGCGCTTTGGCCTCTTCCCCAAAACCGTTGGGTACCCTGCTGGTGCGGGGCAGGCTGGAAGAAAGGGATGCCTTGGCCAAAGCCATGAAACAAATGGTGGGATTGTTGCAGCTGGCGAGGTTGGGCAGTGAGGCCCAGAGAGTTGGCTGCAGCTCTGTTCTCCTTGAAACATTCAAGGGTAGAGCCAGCCTTGTCCCAAATGGGTGAGTTCCATCAAATGGATGACCATCTGGGAAGACTAAATATTGCCCTAGAACCCAGTTGATCATAGCCACGCATGGCAACAAATAGCACAGCGTTTGCTTCTAGCTTTCCCAACGAATGAATTGTGAACTTGGCCTCGTCATGCCCATCCTGAATCGCCTGGGAAGGGCAGAGAACCTGGTACACGAGGCAGGGCTTGCGCCAAATGGGTGAGTTCCGTCAAATGGATGACCATCTGGGAAGACTAAACATTGACCCAGAACCCAGTTGATCATAGCCATGCATGGCAACAAATAGCACAGCTGTTGCTTCTAGCTTTCCCAATGAATGAATTGTGAACTTGCCCTCATCACGCCCATCCTGAATAGTCTGGGAAGGGCAGAAAACCTGGTACACGTGTGCGACGAGCCCCAAAGGGCATGAGTGTAATGGCCCAACAAACAGGAGACATTGATCAAATGTAGGGCCAAACTGGCTGATGATTAGAGATGTTTTCCAAATGTCACAACTCGCTTTGATTCCCTGTTGTGAAAATTGTTGAGTTGGTGTGGCTGATGGAGGCCTACACCATAAGGCTCTGTGAAAAAGGGTGCTGCAACAAAAAGGCCAGGTCACCTGGGGCAGGGTGATGGCCCATGGTGATTCGTATGTTAATTAGAGGGGAAGCACAATTCTTGACCCAAGCCCCTCAGGGGGTATATGTCAGGGCCTCATTGAAAAGGAGAAGAGGATTAGAAGCAATCTGGCCCAGTTGTAGGACCTCAGTAAGCACGTTTTTTTCACTTACATTGTAGGGAGCTGGAGGTCAAGGACTTCAGCTGCTTTACGGATAACCATAGGATAGGAGGTAGATCCTTCCATGGCTGGTCAGGAGGAGCAAAAATTGCTGTCTCTGGGGAGGTATCTAGCCCACTAGCCTCCTGCAAGTATTCACATCCATTGTCCTCGCCATAGGGCATAGAGAACTCATCACCCTGGCCATAACCATTGTCAGAGTCAGTGCTAAAGAGGGAATGTAGTGAAAGTTGCCTGTAATATGGAAGTTCGAGTACAGAAACCGGCACCTTGTTTGGATTTGGGAGTGGCATCATATGAATTTGGGCCGGTGTTGAGTTGGCTTCAGAGAAAATAATCAGAACTTCCTCTCCAGGAGGCAGGTTCAGCATCTGCATTGATGTATCCCGGGTCTACTGTGAGTTGGGCGCAAGGGGATAAAGTGGATTCACCTGGTACCGAGGTCAAACCCACCAGAAGTAGTTCAGGTGCTAGCCGGGAGGCCTGAAGGAACACCAGAGAGAGTTAGTAGAGAACTGGTGCGGCATAGCTAAAGGCCCCAGAAACTCAGGTTGAGTCACAACTAGCTGCAGAATCGCTCTGAAGTCAGTCAACTTTGGTAGCAGGAGCAAAATGGTTGGTGCTGCCCATGTGCTTCGTCAAGGAAGTGGAAATTGGTAAAGTAGGGGGGCTCCGCTTCAACTTCTTGGGTGTTTTGTGCTTGCCTGAGGACTTGGACTGTGATGATGTCCACTCTCTAGAGCAGTTCCTTCGACCCCAGGAAGGTCCCAACACTGCATATTCTTGTGCATGGCAAGATAACGTTTCGCCTTGCGTTGCCTGATGGCGATCGGGTTCATCGATGCTCAGTCTCCACAGTCTTGGTGTCATGGCCAGACTCCAGATTCACCAAGAAAACCTGGTTCGGATCTGTCACAGACATCTGCTTGCCACAGTTCTTATAGGGTTTAAAGCTTATCGTCTTAGGGGGCGACATCCCTTGCGCACTGAAAAAAAAATTTGGAGAGAAGAAAAATCGAGGTAAGTGTCTTTGAGAAGTGAAAACCTCCAGATCTGTGTCTGGTGGCACAGAAAGAAAGGAACTGAATTTTGTGTGCAGGAGTTGAGCCTATAGGGGAATGGCGTCAGAGAGGAGCCATATCGCACCACCTTCCAGCGCACAGAGGTACTAGAAAAAGAGCTTCCAGATCTTTCCGGATAACTGGGGAAGATTCAAAAGGTGAGGAATCTGTTATTAGATGTCTGTATATAAAAAAAGCAGTAGCAATGGCAATCTATAAAGTAGCAGCATCTCAACTGCATTATTTAGTGCTGTTCATGGTTACGTGATATATCTAGTTTGGTTTCAGTTGACTAACAGTTGTTAGTGGTTTGGCCATGATACTATGGTTGATTACACAGGGAAGGTTTGAACCTAACATTGTGGTGATTCAGTCAACTGAATGTTTTACCACAACATAGATACTGGTTAAGAAGGGGAGTCAACACTGCTTTATGCATGCACATGCAGATAGTAAATTGTTAAAGACCAGATGCAAAGGAAAAAGGCATGCATGCAATTGAATGGTTCCTATAATCTAGTTTAATACAGCTTGCTGTTTTATGTCAGCACTGCACTCTCACAGAGGCACTTACATCTCCACTTCCTAACCTTTACTCATTTCACCCTTTTCACTTGTGGAGTAACATTAATTCTCAAGGAATATGACTGTAAGATCCCCATTCAGGGAACCATAGGGCCAGGGTTACTGGGCCCAATCGTGGGGGTTAATGTCTTTTACTCCTAATGTATTGAGGCCGGACCCACTATGGATCCTGTGCACATGGGCCAAATACCGCTTGAGCATTTGACACTCAGTGGTAGAGCGGGTCGAGCAGCCCAATACTTTTTGCCCTTAGGTGACATGCTTCATCATTGGGTACCAACAAGATACATCATTGGGTACCAACAAGGTACGGCCGCCCGAGGTACGACTAGGTTTACGAGAACGGAGGGATGCTGAGCTAAAGTAAATGATGATCTCTTCTTTACAGCAGGAAATCAATGGCGAGCATACACGCTCGATACCAAAAACTCGGAAGGCATTCAATACGATAAGGAGACCATTCGGAGTCCGTTTTTTTTGCACAACTAAGTCGCTGTTGCCTATTAGACCTTTAACTCTGTAGGGGTGGCAATGTGCTCTGACTTAAGATCCTATCAGGGTTCCAAAACCAATTATTTGCTTATATTATTCTCTTTATTTTGGGCGAATACACCTATATCCTAGAGAAAAAGAGAATAAGAACGTCTCAGGAATACCGCCATGCCTCATCCACACTGAAGAAGCATTTCTCTTGGTTTGAAAAGCCTGCTTACATTTTTGAAATAACGTTACGCTCTCAATTTGTAGGGGGAACATACCTGACCTTTGTGAACAGTACTCTTCAGAATTATAACGTTTGAATTATTACACAATGGAATGTCACAGCCAATCCATTTTTACTCCCACAGCGTATACAGGCCCCTCCACCCAGGCGGACCATGGGGCATAGTACTGCTCTATACTAAGTACGTCTACCAACTGCAGCAATACCCAATTTTTTGGGGGACGCAAATTACATGTTTATATGTCATGTTCTGTCTGTTTGTGAATGTGCTCTAAGACTGAGTGTGCTCATAGTGTAAATAGTGATATATATGTGTGTATATATTTTCAACCCTCTGAACAGATATACTACGCACAGTTGTGAATGGAGGATCATCCACTGCTTCACCTTATCTTTAGGAACACCGTAATATGCACTAAATATAATGTTTCACTTCCTAGGCACAGTCCATGAGGAACAACTATTATGAATGGGATCTAGTCTGCCCCCGTGGGCAGGCCCCATGTACTAATGATATTATCTTTTCCCTAATACAGATACTACGGATTCATCCTAAACCGTATGTATACAAGTAAGATACACACATTAGGTGTGTCTTTATCTAATTGTAAACCACATTACAGGTTCTCATTCGGAGTGGCAAACATGAGGCTGGTCCTCATGTTGTCCTGAAGAAAAGGTGTAGAGGACACCTTGAAACATGTCGACGAGATAGCTAGTTTTTTTTTACCACATTGAGGTTCTAATTCCTACATCTAACCCCCCTTTTTAATATACCAACTAGAAGCAAGAATAAATGTGTAGGCTTACTAGCTAGGTATTTTTAATACTCACACTTTAAACACCACTCCACCATACACCGCACCGCACATAGTTTCACCAAAAGTGCTCCTACGTATCCTTCGCAAGTCGCAGCACGCCCCAAGCAGTAGATGCTTGGGAAGCCCCAATGATGAAGCATGTCACCTAAGGGCAACCTCTGGGGAGTGAGGGAACTATAGAAAATAATTTTCTTTTCCAAGCAGGTCTTCCCAATTGGAAAGACCTGCTCCTTCCCTTTCTGACAGGCGAGGTTCTCACGATCCATGGAGTATGGATTATAGTATGATACTTTAGAAACAAGAGGCCGAACCTAGCACTAGCCTCTCTCTCCCTCCTTTTTTGTGATTATTTATTCGAGAGACAATTGTGCTCTATGTCCTCGAATTTTGACAAGAGGAAGTGACTAAAAGCATGACTACTGTGCTGACTACTGCCTTCGATCTGCACTGCAGATAGCAGGGCTCACAAGTCACATTGAGTCGTAATTGCAGATGAAGCAGTCCAGTAGGCAACAGACATTGATCCCAGTGCGGCTCGCCCACACCACGCATCATCGCTGGCTGCACACACGCTTAATGCTTCTGATGCCCCTATCTCAGTGCAGCACAACTCATGGACCCTTTATGATACAATGTTTTGTGTATAATTTCACTTCTGCTGCCCCTACCTCAGTGTCCCACAAGCCATGGACCCTTTACTATAGAATCTTTTGTGTATTATTTCACATCTACTGCCCGTACCTTAGTGCAGCACAAATCATTGACCCTTCATGATTGAATCTCTGTGTCTGATCCAATGATTACTGTTGCACTTGTTGCCAGCACCAAACATTCCCGGAGGGCTGGCTTCCACTCACCCCACACGCATCTAGCACATACGTCACTGGACATGTGACCCTGGCAATAAAAAGGAGTTGAGTGCACGTGCCGTACCCAGTTCCACTATCTATCTGTGTCCGTGTGCTCATTATGTATGCAATATGCTGTCCCTGGGCCCTACCACATTACATTGTGCTGTGGACAGTGTATGCAACCATGTTACCTCTGGCAGTGGGGAAAACTTCAGTTATGTAACTTTGTCTCAGTCATTGTACAGGTACGTACGTAGAGACTGGATCATTAGAGTACTGCAAGGAGAGTATATAATGAATTTATAAGTGCTTGGGGAATGGCGGAGCGATTGTACATATGTTGGTGCAGCCTAACCCCGAACATGAGCTTGGCTCTAATTGGCTGCCCTCCATGTGCCAAAAACTGAAACTTGAACTTTGCATGGCCCTGTATTGCTACAGCTGCAACTCTCCACTGAATGTGCAATAAACATTCATATCCACACTGATATGTCATGTCCACCATCTTTCATGTGTGGAACTATGGATGAATGTAGGGTCAGTGATTCTCCGTACCTTCCATGTTGGCCATGTTGTGCAACTTGTCTCACAGAGTGACACATTGGCGCTGGTGACCCGGGTGACGGCAGCACTACAACAGGGACACCTGCATCAGTGGATTCCTCATACAACCCAGGACAAAGCCACACCCATAGCGCCGGAGTCCTTCTTGACAGCCTCACGCAGGACTGGCATATGCAAGGCCAGCCCACTCTGCTTACGCTTACAGGGAAGGAGAACAATGCTACATGGCCCAGGTTTCCATTGCAGTGATCTGCTGGTCACAGCCTAGTTGTCAGTATGCCACAGCCATTCCCTCATGGCTGGTATACACCCTCACCACACCCATCAAGCACAGGCGTCACAGGACACATGACCCTGCCAATAAAAAAGACCTGGCGCAAGTGCTCTACACCTTTTCAGAGTTGCTCGCACCGGATACACCGCGGCCGGCACAGGCACACTGGCACGGGACAAAGACTTTTTGTCCACTGAGGTACGGGTACCGTAACTGCTGAGCAGGTTTGCAGCCTGCGGTGATGGCCCATCCCGGAGGTCTGGACAGCTCAGGTTTGTGTGCCCTGCCGGACCGCAGTGTAGGCCTGAGCCATCAGATAGCACAAGCCTACAGCCACATGGCATCGCCTCGCTGGTCACAGAGTTAGTGGCACCGCAAGGGCTGAGCGGGTGTGCAGCCTGCGATGAAAAGCTGTGTGCACTGGTATGTCATCTGCCATGGCGAAATCAAGACCCAGCACCAAATGTGAGACCTGGTGGCCTGTGGAGCGGGGCTGCATGATATGCAGGGTGCCCTGTCCGCAGGCCCCGAGCTTGGGCTTTGCAGCGCCACGTGGTAGGCCCTCTTTTCTACACGCAGATTGCGAAAGGTGAGCAGAGAGGCTTGTTTGTGCAGCGGTGGGCAGTCACCTCCGGGCAGTGGGATTGGATGGGGTGCAGCAGCCTGGGTACGCAGCGGTGTACGTAGTTGTATGTACTCTGCCATTACTGATTCCATACTATGTTTCAGATGACTAAGCTTGAGGGCTGCACTATATCCCGGCACGTGGTTGGAGACACACCAGTGGCAGAAAGGTGAGCTGTGAGGATTTTCTCCACAGTGTCAACACTTACTCTCCCTCTCCATCTCTTCCTTTCTGTTACTCACACTCTTTCTCTCTCTTTCACTCGCTATCTCTTCCTTTCTCTCTATCACACTCTTTCTCTCTTTCTTGGTCTCTTCCTCTCTCTCTCATTCTTTCTCTCTCTCTTCTTCTCTGTCTCACTCTTTCTCTCTCTGTCTTCCTCTCTCTCACACTGTTTCTCTTTCTCTCTCTCTTCCTTGTATCTCACTCTTTCTCTCTTTCTTCCTCTCTCTCACTTTCTCTGTCTTCCTCTCTCTCTCACTCTTTCTTTCTTTCTCTCTCTCTTCCTCTCAGCCTGGGTGGACAGGAGCGTGCAGACACCTCTAGGCAGTGGGAGTGGATGAGGTGTAGCAGTCTGGTTGTGCAGGAACAGGCAGTCACCTCCGGGCAGTGGGAGTGGATGGGGTACAGCAGCCTGGCTGTGCAAAGGCGCGCAGACACCTCTGGGTGGCTGGAGTCAATGGGGTGCAGCAGCCTCGGTGCACAGGGGTGAAACAGAGAATTAGGCATGTGCAGTTGTATGTACTCTGCCATTACTGATTCTATACTATGGTTCAGATGACTAAACTTGAGGGCTGCACTATGTCCCGATACGTGGTTGGAGACACGCCAATGGCAGAAAGGTGAGCTGTGAGGATTTTCTCCACAGTGTCAACACTCCCTTTCCCTCTTCATCTCTTCCTTTCTGTCACTCACACTCTTCTCTCTCTCTCACTCTCTATCTCTTCCTTTCTCTCTCTCACACTCCTTTTCTCTTTCTCTGTGTCTTCCTCTCTCTCATTCTTTATCTTTCTATCTCTCTTCCTCTCTGTCTCACTCTCTCTCACCATTTCTCTCTTCCTCTCTCTCTCACTCTTATTCTCTTTCTCTGTCTTCCTCTCTCTCTCACTCTTTCTTTCTCTCTCTCTCTTCCTCTTTCCCACTCTTTCTCCCTCTCTCTCTCCTTTGATGGATGCATGACGCACAATCTTATTTTGCTTTTTGTCTTGCAGGCTATGATTCACAAATGGTCCAGGGATGATACGCCATGGCTGTACATAGTTTTATTTGTTGTTGTTTTGCTTAAATAAAATGTTTTCTATGTAAATCCACACATGACTGTGATTCTTATTTGTCCAACCTCACATGCATCTTCTTAATTATAATTGTGCGTCATCAGCCAATTTGTTACGTTCCAGATTTCCTAAGGTTGCGGTCACATTTGTTTGTGGGAGGGGGGGTGAAGGGGGATGGCGGACGAGGGGCTGGTGGCAGGCTGTGTTGGAGCAGTGTTGGGTGTCCGAGCTGCATGATCGTTGGCTCCATTGCATCTGTTGTTGTTCAGGTGTGGCTCTGGGCTGGGCTCCCTTTCATGTTGCAGGTTGTAGTCCGACTTTACACCAGTTCAGAGCAAGTGTAAACGTCCTGCTACTAATGCACCTTATCAACTGCTTTGTACTATCTTTGACGATCTTGCTGGTGGTTGAGAAACTTGCGAAGTGATGTGTTCGCTGCTTTTTGCACAGGAATGCCTACGCTACATCTCATTAGCCGGGGTAATCCATGACGATGCTTTCTGAGGCTGCTATCGCTGGTAAACGGGTGATATGGGCGGTTTGCTCCAGCTTGTGAATGAGCGTTGAATTTATCACCATTTTGGTCTCGATAAAGTGCCGTTAACTCGGCGATGTGTCCTTGAGAATATACCCCTGGGTGTTTGAAAGACTTGAGACGTACTCGAGTACCGCGCTGAGAGCCGTGCTCCCATCGCTTTCACATGAGGGGCCATGCTGAAAGCCGCTACTCCATTTTTTATTTATTATTTTAAACGTCCACTTTCACTAATTTACATTTGCCTCAGGACCCCATCCCCCGAAGCATGCCGACATGTTCAATATTTAAAATATATAATAAATGAGAAGGCCGCTTTGGCCCCCCTCCAGTGGCCAATTCAGGCCCGAGGACCCCCTTCCCTGGGACCTGGCCACATGGGGAGCTGCTAACATGCACCTCCCCATATAGAAAAGCAATCGGCTTTATATCTTAAGACGTACTCGAGTACCTCGCTGAGGACCGTGCTCCCATCGCTTTCACATGAGGGGCCACGCTGAAAGCCGCTACTCCATTTTTTATTTATTATTTTAAACGTCCACTTTCACTAATTTACATTTGCCTCAGGACCCCATCCCCCGAAGCATGCCGACATGTTCAATATTTAAAAAATATAATAAATGAGAAGGCCGCTTTGGCCCCCCTCCAGTGGCCAATTCAGGCCCGAGGACCCCCTTCCCCGGGACCTGGCCACATGGGGAGCTGCTAACATGCACCTCCCCATATAGAAAAGCAATCGGCTTTATATCTTGGAAGCGAGAGCAGGTTTCCCAGCTCTCGCTTCCAAAATCCAAAGCAAGTTTGCTATGACAGGGAGGGAGGCGTGCGGCTCCTGCCCTGTCATAGCGAACATCAATGTCCCGGGGGTGAGCACCCCGGGACACTGCAGGAGCTGGCCCAGGTGGATGGCATTCCCCAGGGCCATCACCCATCACTGGCTCCAGGAGGGGGGCCACGCGGCCCCCTTCCCAACATGAGTGAAGCCCCGGGGAGGTGGTGGTCCCCAGAGCTGCGGGGATCCCAGAGGGCCCCCACTCTTTATTTTTTAAGAAATGCCCCCGGGACCTAGCCTACCCAAGGGCCTCATTAAAATAAAATGCAGAAACCCGCACTTCATTGTTTTTAATCAATTTCGGCAGAATTCGCGACCCCAGCGTGTCTTGCGCCGAAATTTAAAAAAAAAATCTTTTTGGGGCCCTGAGGGTCTCTCTGGGACTCCCTGAGCAGGCCTAGGGGGTCAAGGTGTTTCTACCTTGCGCCCTTCTCTTGTTTTATATCTTTGTTTCTCTGTTTTCTGGTGACTCGCTTCTACCTGGTTTGGAGTGCTGGCAGCCAATCACAGATATCAAAACATTTATTTTTTAATTTCTCAGCTACTACTGAACGGATTTACACCATTTTAAAAAAGGTCGCTTTCTGAACCAAACACTAGCTTTTTGCCAAATTTGGGTTTATTGCGTTCAGCTGTTCGGGCTGTAGCCTGTCTCAAGATTTCCTATTGAAATTACCATGGGGAAAACTCGTTTTGGGACCCCTTTTCCCTCAGCCCCCGTTTGACAAATCACCCCCAAACTTTTAGGATAGCAGATGACCTGGATAGACTTTTTTTTATGGAGAATTATGCGAAGATTCATCAAACGATGTCAAAGTTATTAGCAAATCAAAGAAAAAAAATTCTATGGAAACTAGGTTCTAACTATAACTATCTACTGGCGACCGCCAGTAGTATATATATATATATATATATTCACTGAAAAAACCATAGGTTTCACACCAGTTATAGTTAGGTGGAAATTGTACTTGCATAAAACCATTGAAATTCCCACGTTATAGTTAGTTGGACTCACTATAACTTGCGCGTGCAATGCACTGCTGATGACGTCACATATTACATCACTCATGACATGGTCAGTGACATCACTCATGACATCACTGATGACATCTCAAATGACATCACTGATGACAACATCCTTGTGACAAAGTGGCAGACCTCCTATCAGCATAAAATAACCTTTGACACACACATTCAAAAATAGAAACTAACATTTTGTTAAAAAAGGAGAAACCAATACCAATTACAACAACTTATTAGGTAATTCCAACATCTACATACACATCCACTCATTCACCAACAGTTCTATATAGTCACTCATGCATGTACTTACTCATCATATGTACTCATACACCTATACATCCTGTTACACACTAATACTCATCCATATAGTTACTCACACACAAATTCACACATGCAAATAAACTATCAAAAAAACATTTACTTGATTATACTGCTATATACACACCACTACACATACTTCTACAGAAACTGAAACATGTTTACTCTCTTAAACAATCAATTATAAAAACACATACTCACTAACCCACCCATACACACAATCATCCACCCATACAGTCTTGCACACATGCTGTCTTCAAAATACATACAAATAGTGAGTCACTCATTCATGGATCTGTGCTCTAAGTAATATCCCCCACCGAACCATCCAGACACTGATACTGATACTCAAAAAAACAACTAATAACCCATATACACACTCATGTAGCTACTCACCAACTCATGCAGCCACTTATACACAAAGTGAGACACAGATACAGATATTTAAATATTTAAACATTACTCGCTAATATATGTATTCACTAAGATACATTTAATAAGTCAGTTAACCAATCAATTTTACACAAAAAAACATCCATTTAGACATTTATTTACCCATTTATTCTTCCATCAACCTTTAGATATACATATATAAAAAATATTTATTTTTCAGAAAGATACACATTCACTGGATGATGTCATCAGTGATGTCATTTGAGATGTCATCAGTGATGTCATGAGTGATGTCACTGACCATGTCATGAGTGATGTAATATGTGACGTCATCAGCAGTGCATTGCACGCGCAAGTTATAGTTAGTCCAACTAACTATAACGTGGGAATTTCAATGGTTTTATGCGAGTAAAATTTCCACCTAACTATAACTGGTGTGAAACCTATGGTTTTTTCAGTGAATTTAATAGGTTTTTTAAATGCTAATTCCTAACTATAACTGGTGTGAAACCTATGGTTTTTTCAGTGAATATATATATATATATATATGTATATATCAAAGCTACAGTTTGCCCGCAGGTAAGGACGCACTTCGACAACAGTTCGCTTCGAGCCTATCATTAGGTAGGACTGCTTCTGCATACTGATACATTTCCAGCATAGTCGATGTTAGCCTGACGCATTTCTGAGCTGACTGCTCTCTTCAGAGGCTTGACATATTAACGTGCTGCATCTGACACGCCCTCTTGAGTCATTAATTAACAGCCCTCCAATGGCTCACTTGAATAAGTATGATGCTTGCTGGGCCGTGTAGTTCATGTCAAATGTTATACATTCAAAGCCCGCCGATGGGCCTCAGAATGCATGGCAGTCTTAAATCCTATGAACTGTGATCTCAATAGACGTGCTCCTCATGATTCGAAGCCTTGTGACCCCCTATCTTCCCGGGGTGGTGCAATCCTTCGCGGATTCATTAATTAATGACTCAAGAGGGCGTGTCAGATGCAGCACGTTAATATGTCGAGCCTCTGAAGAGAGCAGTCAGCTCAGAAACGCGTCAGGCTAACATCGACTATGCTGGAAATGTATCAGTATGCAGAAGCAGTCCTACCTAATGATAGGCTCGAAGCGAACTGTTGTCGAAGTGCGTCCTTACCTGCAGGCAAACTGGAGCTTTGATGTTATACGCGGCCGCCCGGCCGCGAAGGATTGCACCACCCCAGGAAGATAGGGGGTCACAAGGCTTCGAATCATGAGGAGCACGTCTATTGAGATCACAGTTCATAGGATTTAAGACTGCCATGCATTCTGAGGCCCATCGGCGGGCTTTGAATGTATAACATTTGACATGAACTACACGGCCCGGCAAGCATCATACTTATTCAAGTGAGCCATTGGAGGGCTGTTAATTAATGACTCAAGAGGGCGTGTCAGATGCAGCACGTTAATATGTCGAGCCTCTGAAGAGAGCAGTCAGCTCAGAAACGCGTCAGGCTAACATCGACTATGCTGGAAATGTATCAGTATGCAGAAGCAGTCCTACCTAATGATAGGCTCGAAGCGAACTGTTGTCGAAGTGCGTCCTTACCTGCGGGAAAACTGGAGCTTTGATATAGATATATATATATATATATATATATACCATTTCTATGGCAAAATGAAACCCCTCATTTTGTTTCTTTTCAAATTAGATGTATTAAGTGCTGCCACTTTATTCCAATCAAGATGACTTCAGGTGTGCCATACTTTTGTCATAAGTAAGACTGTTAGCGTTCTAGTTGTTCTTTAGAACACTCTGGGACTTTCTGTCATTGGGCTATAGTTGGGCTACATCTGGCTGATATTTGGGCTACATTTGGGCTCTTTTGTCTCTGGTGGCCATTTTGGGAGACTGCATATCAGAATTTTTTTAATGAAATATAAGAGGATTTGAGAAGTCACTCAAAATGTGCCCTAATTTTTCTTTCTTCAGCACTAATCATACTTTCTATGGAAAAAAATTAACCCCCTCATTTTGTTCCTTTGCAAATTAAATGTTTTAAGTGTTAACACTTTATTCCAATCAAGATGACTTCAGGTGTGCCATACTTTTGTCATAAGTAAGACTGTTAGCGCTCTAGTTGTTCTTTAGAACACTCTGGGACATTCTGTCATTGGGCTATAGTTGGGCTACATCTGGCTGATATTTGGGCTACATTTGTTTTTTTTTGTCTCTGGTGGCCATCTTTGGGCTACATTGGGCTACATTGGGCTACATTGGGCTACATTGGGCTACATTTGGGCTCTAAGATATATATAGCCCAATGTAGCCCAATATATATTTTTTCAAAGTTAATTTTCGTAAAAACCACTGGAGCATATATCTTGAGACATAGCAAAGGCACATCGGGGTACCAGTCCCTACAATTTTGCCAAGTTTGGTGGAAATCCATTCAGCCGTTCGGGCTAAAAGTGAGTCCAACCCCCCTATGGAAATGAACATGGGGAAAACACGTTTTGGGACCCCCCTTTTATCTCGGCCCCCACTTGACGGATCCCCCCGAAACTTTCAGGGAAGGAGCGGAGCGCAGCGAGGCAAAGTTAAGGCAAATTACAGGCAGATCCCTCATTCGGCGCCAAAGTTATTCCCAATAGAATGTTGCGGATTTCCTATGGAAAACGATCCTAACTATAACTACCTACTGGCGACCGCCAGTAGGTAATATATATATATATATATATATATATATATATATATATATATATATATATATATATATATATATATAGCTACAGGATTGGCAATGCAACAAGGAGTTAATGACATTGTAAAAATCATACAGGAGTTAGAAAAATTGCGGAAGAGCGAAATCACAAAATGGTGGGAATGTAAATCGCTCCAACGTAATCTTGATGTAGGACGCGTCCCAAGGGGACTCAGAATCCTTGTATTCCCGACTTATGAAAACACCAATCCTGAGATGCTGAAAGAATGGGCGGACAACAGTGCCAACTCATCAAGAAGAATGCTACAAATACTCATAAAATATGCCACGAGTGATCAAGAAGATATTTTGGTGAAAATAGATGCACTGTTTAAAGAACTGGACAAATCCGGAAGCCAAGATGAGATCGGCAAAATACTCACGGACATGAAAATAAGGCTGTGTAAATATGAGCAATCGATAAAAGATAGAAAGGCTGTCAAATTTCAGCTAGACAGAAATGACTATGTGAACGGAAAAATATACACCTTTTCTAAGAAATTTGAAAATATACGCAGACAACAATTATCTGCCACCACAGAAACACAGATGGGGCCAGCAGAACCAAGTGGGTCTGAATTAAGTTCGGAGGTGGAGTCTGACCTGGAATCTGCGGGTAGCGAAAAGCGGAAAATGCCCACCGTTGTACAAGAATTTGTTTTTTTACGGCTAGAATGAATAATGAGCCTGCGACCACGGCCCCCGCGCCCGAAGCCAAAAACACGGCCAGGACCCAAATAGAAGGAGGAGAAAAGACAGACGATGGGGCAAAAGACACTCAAAAACCAAACAAACAACTATACAGAAGAAACAGACGGAGATAAACAGGCTTACAGACTATGACAATACAGTAATAAACCTTACCAATATGGAGCTTACTATTGACGAACAAAGAATCCTTTTGTTAGGCCTGACTTTCTGTACAAAAACTAATTTTGATTACACACAAACTAGAGTGGACCTTTTTCAGTTTGTGAGAAAACTCAAATTGCAAAAACACTTTTTTAATACATCCAGACAAAGCAATGGCACTGCAAGTAGCAATGATATCAGCAATACACTAACAGTGGGAGACATGTCTCTCCTTCAGAATCTTGTCAATCGAAGGAATCAGACTCTCAGGAAACCACAACAGATTTCGCCATAGCAGCGGGTATTGACATTTTTTGCACAGTGCGTACACCTTTTAAACCCAAATCGATATTTATCCCACTGATGCCAAAAGATGGGCTTGACATCTTTGCAGAGAATGTTATAAGAGATTTGAAAGAGCTCGCTCACAAAAGTAGCAAAGAGTTTATCAGCACCAATCGGAATAAAATGACCAAATATAATGAACTCATCCACAAAATAAGCAACATCAAGATATAGTGGTCCGAAGGTCGGATAAAAGCATCAACATTGTCCTTTGGCCACTGGAGAAATACAATAAAGAAGCTTTAAACCACCTCCAAGACAGAGAATGCTACAGCCGCATCAGTCCCACTAGCATCATTGGTGTCAAAGAGAAATTCCACAAGCCCTGTATGAATGGAGAGGAGTGGGGCTGTTATCTAAACCAGAATTTGAATTTTTGAAAACAGACTATACAGTGACACTGCAGTTGAACTTAATTCCCCAAAACACAAAAATTCCCAGGAACCCCAGAGAAGACCTATCATAGAAGCCATAGGGGGACTCTTTGAGAACACGTCTAGATTCATAGACTATTTTCTACAACCAGCTGTATGTGAACTTCCTGCCTACATAAGAGACACTGGGGATTTCTTGACAAAGATTTATGATACATTTTGGAAATCGAACTATATACTGATGACACTGGATATGAACAAACTATATACCAGTATTAGACACAAAGATGGACTCAATGCTCTTGGCCATTACCTTGGCAAAAGACCTATGCATTTTTGCACCAACATACCATGATGCTATTACAGATGGCAGAAATGTGTCTAGACCACAACATTTTCATCTTTGATAAACTCGTATACAAACAGCTACAGGGCACAGCCATGGGTACTTGCTTTGCCCCCAGCTATGCTAATTTGCATATGGGCTGGTGGGAGGAGCAAGTGCTCATGAAAACAAAGGGAAAACAAATAGCTGAAAATGTCATCCTATATGTCAGAAATACAGACAACATATTCATCCTGTGGCAAGGTACCCCAGAAAGTGCCAAAACCTTCTCGGAAGAAATAAATAACAATTCCCTGAATCTAACCTTTACATGTAACACAAGTACTGAGTGCATACAATTCTTAGACCTTGAAATATTTGTGGAGGATAACAGATTACAGTCAAGAACATATAGAAAGCCTACCGCGAGTAAAGCTATACTCCACGCGAGGAGCTTCCATCCCACCTCTTTAAAAGAGAGCATACCTTATGCAGAATGCCTACGCATGAAGCGTAATTGCAGCACAAATAAAGGGTTAGAACAGTCCACTCAGGACCTCTGCGATAGATTAGAATGTAGAGGGTACAGCGCTGACGCATTAGCTAAAGCAAAAGCCAAAAGTACAAACATAAGGAGGGAGGTTCTGATATTCAGGACTAAAGAAAAGGCAGAGGCTAAGCAATTTCTCAGGAAAATAGACACCCCAGCCTGATCACTGGCTTTAATGCGTACCACGCAAACGTGCGCAGGATATTACAGAGACACTGGAGCTCAGTGAGGACCGATCCAGTCATAGGCCCTACATGCACAAGAGCACCACCGGTAACATTCAGGAGGGCCAAAACCATGCGCCAGGAGCTAGTCAGCAATGCCCCTACTGTAACAAAAGGTTGCACATGGCTTAAAACTCAAAAAGGTTTTCACAAATGCACGAAATGTAAGGCACGGAAACAACAGCAAAATAGAACAAATGCCTTTCAGACATTCACCCTATGAAATCCGAGGCAATTTTAATTGCAGATCTGACTTTGCAGTCTACAACCTATATTGCACATGTGGCAAGAAATACGTGGGTAGTACAATCCACCCCGTACATGTCCGCATACTACAACACCTTAGGGCCATTTCTAATACTGACCAAACTTATCCTGTTGCCAGGCACATAAATGCATTACATGGAGGTAATGCCCAAGATCTTTTCTTCTATGTGATCGACACAGATCCGAAAAGCCCAAGAGGAGGGAACAGACAGTTGACACTCAGAAGATTAGAATCAAGATACATCATCCTCCTCAATTCAAAAATCCCCAAAGGGATGAATGCGGATGAGGCACTTAATGTGCATTCGTAGTTGTCTAAGCCACTTGTCCCGCCCCTGTCCAGTCTCAGGAACGTTAGGTCACATTTCACTTTTATTTCCTTTTTGCTTGCTTTAACATTGTTCACTCACTTTAGATCGTTCCACACTGTACACTTTTTAACATAGAAGTAGCTTGCGGTGCCACTTGTATGGTTATTTGTATAGTGATTTTACATTCACGAGCCGACTCTAATGATATTTGGAACACTCTTCCCACTTGGGCCTGACCCCTGTAGCTTCTATGTATCCTTCTCCGATGAGTTTCACACACTCAATGTTATGTCAATCGTCAGACTGCGAATAGATGAGTTGTGACTGCCTTGCGTGGGTTACATTAGCCGGACTTCCAATAGTTGTACTTTGCATCCGCTGCGCCACACATAGATTTGGCCATAATACCCATCCGACGAACACAGACTCTACCATGAGAGTTAATATACACAATTAAACCGGCTCTCACATTTGTACATTATTTAGCCCAAAAACCGGAAGTATTACTTCTTCAATGTCCATTTATGTCACAGGGACATTTTTCACATTTCAATTCCAAGATGTGTTTAATCCCTTAATATTGTTTCACGTATTGTTGTGTTATTGTAGGAATGATCTATTAACAATGATATTTTATTTTTCCTTTGTTGCATTAATTTTCTTTAAATATAATATAATAGCACTGTCATTCAAGTACAGACATATGAGACTTCTATGTCCAAAGGGACTGCAGTCTGTGAGACAGGCAGATGTCATGGTGCACATGCATGATTCGTGTTCGTCCATGACAACATAAATCAGCATTAGGAATACAGACATCAGTAAAGTTGTGGCACACAGGGTTGGGTTACACATCCACCAATATGTGAAGGATGTTGACAATGTAGGTGATCTACAGTGAAGGCACAATATGAATAGGCATCCATTTTGAAACTGCACATAAGGTCTATTTCCAGCTAATCTAGTAATCGAATGGATGTTATAATTAATTCTAAAACTATTCAAAAATATCTAAGAAGGTGGAAAATATTTTAGATCCTTCCATCTGTTCAGAGTTTCAAAGTAAAGACAACTAAACTACAATATTCTAGGAAGCAGTCTATCACTATTGTCTTCACATCTGGCTCACAAGCATGTGCTTGAAGAAAGACTTTTTTTTTACCATTTTCCGTTAAAAATTAAAGTTAATTCCATCAGCTAACTTCAAAATAATACAAATCAAAATGCACCACGTTCACATTTTATTGCAAATATTAGGCATCTAAATCTGAATTTGTGAGAATAGGTTGATCAATTTTAACAGGGCAACATGAAAGAGAGCACATCATAGCTGCTTCTTTTAAGGTAAATCACTTTCCTGAATATTGGCCAATAAAAAAGGTTCTGTGAAGGCCTGTTGGGCTGGAGGGAGACTGATTTTTCAAACTGAGGGTACAGATTCAAGCAAAATGTCATCCGTCAGAACACAATGTATGATTTCAAGCAATTAAAAAAAAAAAAAAAGAATCGTCTGCTTTGTTTTTCTATTCTTCCATTTATAGTGCACTAGTATGTCTATATCAATTTTAACTGAGGAATCCAGACTTTTTCCTTCAAGCACCTCATTGAAAACTATGGTATTCTTAAGCAGGCCCATACATGTTCGGCCTAAATTCTCTTGCATAGAAAACAGTAAGCCAAATACATTTCTGTCACAATGCAAATTTGTCATTAATGGAGATCGAGGGCAATGTTCTAAAACTATCTACAACAGTGTTGGCGGATCTACCTGTGTAGGAAGTGCTTGCAATTCACAGGCCATTACCTAAACAAGGTTTTTCTACTTTGAAAAGAACATCTGTCTCTTTCAACACTCACTTTAATATAAATGTGCTTGCTTGGACAATGTACTGCCACTCATCTTCCAGGCGTCTGCAGTAGAGTTAATGCTTCACAGCGTGTGCAGGTTTTGCGCTCAAAGAGACTAACCACATTTTAAATAGTTATGACATGTGGTGAAAGCCGCGGACAGGGTACACAGCAGTTACTGTGTTAAGACAGTAAACAAGGCATGAACCCGCTCCAGATTTAAGCTCAACAGAAAATACCTCTAGGAAAGTCACGCCTTTTGAGATTTTTAAGGAACTGCGCTTTAAAAATAAGAGTGCGATGGAACTGTTGCTAGAGCACAATGTATAAGTATTAAACCACTGTCAAGTTGTTTATTCAGGACTGAGGGACACATGTAAGGCCGTTTTGCAAGTCGTAAATCGGTCACAATCGTTTTTGAAAATGCTAGAACGGCCGTACGCGATGTACGACAAGCGCTCGCACAAAGAAAATAGCGTAAAAAATAGTGATTGGATTTTGTGAGTTGCAATTAGAGAATCCGTAATTGCAGGTCACAAACGGCATCTACGAGCGAGTCGCAAACTGTGATTAGTCGCAAAATGGCCTGTTTGCACATGCAATTTACCACCAATTCAAAACACGTGGTAGCAGGGTCCACACTATAAAAACAGCCCCAGAATGCATCAGGGACTTCCACAATGGCTGCTCTGTGTGTGATAGCACAGATGATGAGCATGCAGGCTGCTCAGCAGAGGAGGCAGTGACAGGAGATGATATTCAGAGTCAGGCTGACCATGTTTGAGCAGACAGAGGAAGAAATATATGAGCAATACAGGCTGAGTAGCAATGTGATTTTGGGCCTAATAGCTACCTTAAAGCCGCACCTTGAAAGCAATATAGAGCAGAGCAATGGAATCTCCACCCATGTGCAAGTGTTGTGCTCCTTCCACCTATTGGCCAGTGGTAGTTACCAAAATGTCACTGCAGTGGCCAGAGGGGTGTCGCAGAGTGTGCTTTTGCATTTCTTTCGCAATTTCCTAAACACCATCCTGCTCTGCTGCCTTTAATGTAACTTCAAAGAGACTCGTTATAATGCTTTCACAGGCTCATCATTTCAGCACTGAAGCATTTTCAAAATTCTATACAACGAAGCCAGAGTTGTTGCCGATTCATCTTATGCAACTAATAACCACTGGCAAAGCCAATAGTCCTGGCTTGTTGTAGGTGTAATGTTACTTGTTGTATTATTTATCTGGATGAATGCACAGAAGCAGGAAAATAATTTTCAGTTATCATGCTACTAGGCACAGATTTATAGCGTACATGTTTTTAAACCATGCCCTTAATTAGATCGGCCACGCCCCTTTGAAAGAGCCCCACCTGTTTTTTTCATCCCACTTCAAGCCCTGCCTTCAGGTCAGTATGTTGGCTCTTTGTTTGGCTATTTGTTGAACTGCTTTTTGGTCAGCTGAGCTGATATTTACTGTTAATGTTCATGATATTAAAGCAAACATTGCGTGCAGCAAATTCATATCAATTCAGTCTTCCATACCTTACAAAAAACTTATACAGCATGTCTTTACAAATTAAAAACTGCCCTAGTATGCAAACAGGGGACACTTTTCTAGCAACCTAATTCACTAATGGGGGCCCCTTTTATTTAGGTACTGGGGCCTATTTTCTCTCCCAGTCTGACGCTGCATGTTAGGCAGGGGCAGTGGAAATATGCGATTGTGCGGTGGTGGCAATTTTTGCATAAATATACATTTGCCACATAATCCATCCTCTGCCGCACAATCTACAGATTTTAACAAAAAACATTTTTGTTTCTAGCTCAAACGGCTCAAAAGTTAGAAAAAATGCAGCGAAACATGTTCCGCGTGTTGGAATGCCCTTTGCAAAGCTGGAAATACTCCACTTTCTGTTTCCCATTGCTGAATTTGGGTGTTAAATTGGTACCAATGGGGTGCAACAAATTCGCAGACAGTGTTACCAAGTTCAAAAATGAAAAAAATGAAGTAATATTTCAAAATGTGCCACATTATGCCACATAATTTGCCTTTTCTCACCACACAATTTACTCAGCATGCCACATAATTTAGCCCTCTCCTGCCCCATAATTCCAGTGGCCCTAATGTTAGGATAAACCATGGAAGTGCTTTACTTAATCTTGCATTCCCCAAGAGTGCTAGCTGTTTCCAGGATGTGTGTTTCTGTATTTCATTTCACAGCATATTAGTCTTGGATGATGCACACTTTGTACAAAGTCGCCTCCAGGTGTTTATAACTGTTGAGCGACATGGAATTGAGGCTGCAGGCAGTACAACTTTCACACTGTGCCTGTCTGTGGGTCAAAAAGGTGTTCAGAATATATGATCATTCAATAAATGGCCCCTCTGCAGAGCACAAACAGCAATGGTCCCCTATACCAGTTGTGATTCAGTGCAAATGTGTGTGAAGGAGCTACTCATTGATCAAAACCGTGACAAGGTGAAAGTAAAATAATTAATCGCTGTTATTCATTTAGCTTAAACAGCTAACAACCATTGACAAACCAATAATCCTGTCTGCTTCTAGGTGGATGTCAGTTGTTATGTTATATTTCTGGATTCAATCACAGAAAGCACAGAGAGGAACCAAAGTACCAGTCAGAGAAAACATTATGGGAATCACAGAAATTTAAATTATGTGTTTAAACTACGCCCTTAATTACATAGTCCACACCTCCTTTAGAACCCCACCCCTTTTTTTAGCCACTTAAAGCACTGGGCTGGCAGAAAGTGAGATGGGGGAAGAGGAGAGATAAATGTAATGTGCAAAATCAATGCAAACAAGGTGGTAGACAGATGAAATGAAGAGAATTGCTTGCAAAAGACAAGGAGGTAAGGGGGGATGAAGTCACGCAAAAAGGTAAGAGGCAGGGAGACAGGTGAACTTTAAAATGCAGAGGTCCTTAATAAAAACATACAATAATTTATTGTGTGCCAAGCAAGCCTCACCCTTCCCAGTGGTTTTGGGGTTTCACCCTCCGCAAGAATACTTTGAAAAGTGGCAGAAGATAGTATGTGTGGATCAGTTTACATAAAAAGTGGTCACAATGCCACATCTGTGACCCATTCTATCCAGTCCACACCACTTTCCTGTGCCTCATTCTCATACAAGAACTGCACTCCTGTCTTTTCTCTCCTTCCTTCTCTAATACCTACTTTCCCATGTGCTGTATTTTTCCCATTCAATCAATATACTTTCCTGTCTGCAACATTCTCCCCAGGAATCATCTCTCCTTATTGCGTACAATTCTCTAATCTACTCTCTAAACTCCTGTTACGCCATTATAACTCCATGTGTACCCTACCTGCCTTGTCTCCTCCCTTCCTAGAGGACAAAACAGGAGCAAGCGCCATTTGCCTGTGGGTCCTAATGTAAACATTACTGCTAAATGGGGTGAAAATTCTTTGTGCAACTATTTCTGCCATACCTGGGCCAAAATTATCCTGACCAAAGAGGATGCTAAAAGTTATCTACATCTGGGCTAAAAGGGGAAGATTTACTAAGATTTTGCGCAGTGTTTGCATCACAAAAGTGACACAAATTGTCGCAAAATCTTTATTTTCCTATTTACTGTCTAGCGCTAAACATGTTTAGCGCTGGAGATAATGGAAAAGTAATGCGAAGCAGCTCATAGGGCTGCTTTGCACTACTTTGCGCGATGGGGGCGTTTCAAGGGTGGAGCATGGGCGCTCCCATGCAACCACCTAAGGTTTCTCACACTAATCCTAATTTAACAAATAAAGTAGATTGGGTTTAGCGTGAGAAAACTGCATCCTTTTCTAGTAGACCCACAGAAGGAGAAATGCTTTCATTTCTCCTTCCGTTTGCAACTTTGCATGATTGTTGCACTGTGCAGCATGCATACAAAGTGGGAAAAACTTAACATTTTGTCTGGACATCAGATTTTGTACAGGAAGGATACCCCTCCTGTGCTAGACTAATGCACACATCCTAGCGCTATGGCGCAAAGGTGTATGCATGGCGCACAGCAGCTGTAAACAGCACCAGTGCAAGGGAAAGGGGAGGAGAGAGCCATATCTCTGAAGATATGGCGCTCTCCTCCTCCGTCCCTGTCGCGCAATGCAGCGCAGCCTTGCGGGGGGCTGTGCTGCGATACATGAATTTTTTGTAAATCTCCCCCAAAGTATATTGTTTACATTAGTAAGGGGAACCATCCAGGAATTTGACATTTCCACTTACTTCAGAATGCAGGTTTATTTAGGGTATTACATGTATTTACATTTAAATTGCAATGGTCAGCAAGTCACAAGTTTTAGTTGGCAATCAATAAATCCTATTTACACAGCTTAGTACTGTTAAATGTGTGCTATTAAGTGCTATAGAAAAAAGTTATTGTTCCATTTACTTTTCTTTGCACTTGAAGTATTCCTACCCTTTGAAATGTGTTCCTACTCAAGGGTAGACATTGCCATTTTAAAATAGTTCAATCAAATTAATACATGTCTGATTTACACAGAGGGCTCTCACTGTTTTGCGCCAAGTATAAGTTTATATTGAAAATCGGAAATAGGGAATACTACAGCACAGGAGGTACATGGGAGAATAGTGCCAACACACCACACTGATCCATTGTCCTAGATTTTAAAATAAGCTCAATGTATAATCATAGTTACTACTTAGAGAATACATCTTTATTTTCACGTGCAGTAAGGCTATGTTATTGGACACTCAAAAAGCCAACATTCTGTGAAAGTCTTCTCAGGAATGTGACACAGTATGATCATAGGTGATTCCCAGCTCAAAGATTTTTCACACAGTGTGATCGTAGGCTAAGAAAGCTGATACAATATGTGACCACCTGCACAGCATGCCAAGGCTTTAGCGTCGAAACAAAACCCTGGCAAGTGGGGAGCAAAATGGACAGGAGAAACCTCAAGCAGTGGACAGTCCAACTTCCCAACTAGTACTGAGATGGGTTTCTAGGGGCCAACTCTTCCCTTCTGGGAAACTCAGTCCTCAAGTCTGTGTCTCTGCACATGACTTTTCTGACAGCCCTATCAGAAGACAGGATTTGATCAGGTGCTGACACTTCTACAGCCCCACTCTATCATGGTTTCTGTTAGGGCTTGGGACGTCATAGCTACAAATACATCACCACCCAAGCATGCTCCTGTATTTCACAGGTGTGCCTTTTAGAGAGCATGCACTGTTTCTCTTTGGCTTGTGAATGTGTGAAGGGTGCAGAAGGAGCATAGTGCTGATGAAAGTAAACATGCAAACTGACTGTTAGTTTGGGTGTTCATACATTTTGCCTTTCAAAGCTGTTGAAAGTAGCTTCTTTTTATGCCTGTTGATACTTTGCAGTAGTGCTCCTGTGCCCTCAGGCACCAGCCACCACTGATAAAAGGATAGGGGAGAGTAGGATGGTGGAAGGGTAGAGGTGGATGTAAAGGAGAACAAGCAAAAGGTAAGACTCTTTAGAAAAGTAGCAAAGATCAACACATGGCGAGGAGAGGTAAATGTTATAGGGTTAGAACCAGCAAGAGGAGGGTAGAGGCGCGAGAGAGATGAAACATGATGAGTAGAACATGGAGGGAAGTGATGGATCTAATGTGTGCAGAACCAGCGAAAAAAGTTTGATGCTGGAGGGAAAGGTAAAAGGTGCAAGATAGTGCATGCATGGGTGCAGCAGAGATAAAAGAAGCAGAATAATCAGAAGAACTTTAGAGCCAGGTAGAGGGAAGGGTGAGAGGTGAATGTAAGAGGGGAGGATCACCATGAGCAGGGAAGGAGATAGGTAGGGATGAAGGAGAGAAGTAGCTGTTACAGGGGCAGAACAAGTGATAAAAGATTAGAGGCTGGGGAGAGATGAGAGATGAAGTGTGCAACAGGGAGTAGAGGGGGGCGAAAGAGGAGCAGAACTGTGAGCCAAATCAGAGTTGGGGACGAATGAAGTGAAGTGTAGAATATGGCAGAGGGGAATGGATGGAGATTCAGAAATAGTGAGACAAGGTAAGAGGCCAGAGGTGAAAGGGGAGAGGTGGATTTAAAGGGGATAGGTGGATTTAAAGATGACTGATGAGGACCAAGTAAAGGTACAAGGCTGGAGTGAGAGATGAGAGGTGAAGGGTAGGACATGGATGGGAGCTGGTCAGAGAGGCAGAACCAGCAGAGAACGTAAGTAAAGGGGGAAAGAGATGGACAAGTGACAGGTGAATTTAAGAGGGGCAGAATCAATGGGTGATATAAGAGTCAGGCAGAGAGATGAAGTGTATGTACACCATTGGGGAGAGAGAATACTTTATTGTTCAAAGTTTACATAAAAAGATAATAAATAATTATGTTACATAAAATATATCACTAAATACTGATTAAAAAGCATAATTAAAAATCGACGCATTTAAAAAAAACAAAAAACAACGTTAAGTATTTTTTTTCCAGAGCTTAACCGCCTGCCTCACAAACTTTACAAGGTTAGCCACTACTTTTAAAGAACCACCTTTACAGCACAATAATACAACATAAGGTATTGATCTTACACCATCAGCTTAAAACCTTGGTTTAAATAATTTTTCTGCATGTCTAGTAGGGCTGGGCATAGGCACATTATATGTGCAATGGACTCTTCGGTTAACTTCCATTTCCTACATGACCTGTCAGTGCAGCCTTTTAGTTTCCATGAACCATCAAAAGCATTCGAAGAGAGATTAAAAAAACCGGAATCTCAGAAACTCGGTCTTGTTCTGAGGCCACAAATTAAAATCAAAGTAAGTTTGCATTAAGGTCGAAAAGGTGTCTATAACATAGCTGCCATACTTATATCTGGAGGGTGCATCAATGTTCCTACTCAAAATTAGGGTATTCTCTCCTTTTTTACCACTAATTTTTGTGCTGATCTAGGAATCGGATCACTATTGAGGGGACCTTATATTCTTCCAGTAGCTCTGCTGTGGATATAAGAGACAGAACCAATAGGAAACAGGACACTCCTGGGGGCATAGGAGAGATGGGTGTAAGAGGGACAGAATACAAAAGGTAAAGTAAGGGTCTGAGAGAAAGATGAGAAAAAGAGTAGAGCATTGAGGGGTAGGTGGCTTTAAGAGGGCCAGAATCAACAAGGAAAGATAAGATGCTCCAAGACGATGGGAGAGGAGGGTGGATGAAAATGAATCAGAGCAAGGAAAGAAGTTATGAGGCTTGGGGAGAGATGAGAGTGGAAGGGGAGCGTATGGATAAGATTTGTGGATATGAGAGAGACAGAACCAGAGAGTGAATATAAACAGAGTGAAGAAGGAATTAATGGAGAGAGGAGGATAGAAGAAAGCAGAACCATCCACAGATGGTGAGAGGTTGGGCGGAGGGACACAGGAGGGAAGTGGTGTAAGTTAGATTAGCAGAACCAGCACCAAGAGAAACTTGAAACAAAAAAGTAAGAGTCTAAAGGAGAGGTAAATTGCCCTAACAATCTTCTGCTGGCTCAAAATGTATCATCATCTTCGGCATATGTTTTTGCACCTTTCTCGAACATCCTAGGAAAAAAAGTCAACTTCCAAATTTCTTTCACAAAAAGTAATTTACTAATTGACATTGTGCAGGTTGGCTTCTGACAACTCTAAGAGTTTGAAGTAGCATTTTGTGCTGTGTCAGATGATTTGTGGCTGACTCTTGATCATGGAGTTAGAGCATCCTTAATATTAACAAACCGTAGTGCCACATTTGACACTGGTTCCAAGCCAGTGCTTATAAATCAACTAGTACGACCTAGAATTTAAGGTATTCACCTGGTGTGGCTTACCTCTATCCTATCTGGCAAATCTGAAAAAATCCATATGCCAACTATTTCTGTTGCGTACTAAACATCTGACTTATGGATTTTATTGGGTATCCGCTGTTTAATCTTTATCATCCCAGTTATCCTCACTCATTCAATCCTTTGGTATCTTGCACATATTCATACCCAAACATGAATTCTGTCAGTGGAAATCAGGTCTCCGCCGAAGAATATGCTTGTACGGGCATAATATCATTTGATTTCTGAATGAAGACACATTCATTAAAACCTAATAGTGACAAATCAAGGTTTCTCCTTTTGAAAGGATCTCATACCATATGGTGTTCTCTGTGGTGACTGGTGGAAGTGGGTCAATCGCCCACTTTGGCAGTGTCAGCAAAAAAATCTTGGATTCATTAACTAGCGTCTTCTCTTTTTTAGAATATATTAACCATATTTCATCCTCTTTCCTTTACTACATCCATAAGCAATAGAAAATCATTCCTTTTCTGCCCTCTTACTACTGTGAGGCTGTTGTACTGTCAATTATCTTCTCACTAGATCATGCAAATGCCCTCCATCTTGGGCTTGCTGCCTTTTTGCGTTCAGTACCCTTCAAATCATTCAGATCCGTGTGAGGCTCCTAATCTGGGAAGGCTGCATTGCTGTGCCATTTGTTGTCGCCTTTCTGCTGTCTGCTAGGTTTTTTGGTCCAAAACCCTCTATCTGCAAGGCACTATCCATTTGTCGTTGTGAAGATTCTCTATTTCTACAACACTCCTTATGTTAATTCTAGAACCTCATACTCTGTGCCAATCCAACTCCCGTGCCATCTGTAAATCTAGATGGCCCTGATTGGAGGCAGATCCTTTTCCTTTCTGCAGGACTGGAACTATCTCCCGCTTGAGCTATTGTGTAACTCCAATCATTTTGAAAAACACTCAAAACTGTCCTTTCTCCACACTAGTAAAGTCTGCACCTTTCCTTTGGACATCTCTCAGTGCCGTAAAGCCCGGTTAGCATATCATTTTTATTCATACCATTCAATAGAGCAGTACCCAAGTTTAATCCATTTCATGTATTTCTACTTAATAGAGATCTAGGGCCCGATGTAGGTAAAAGTCATTTACCGATTTTAAAATACCGATTTTTACCGAATCGGTATTCTGAAATCGGAAAATGAGATGTAGAGAAAAAAATCGGTAAAATACCGATTCGGTAACATTCGGTATCATGTTTCGACACTTACCGAATCGGTATTGACCGAATCGGTAGATACCGATTCGGTAATGACAATACAACCGTATGGCCCAAAAGGCCCATAGGAATGCATTGGCAAAACCGATTCGGTATTTACCGAATCCTGAATCGGTATTTCCCGAATCGGTATAAATACCGATTCGGTAACTACCGAATTGGTAAACACGGAATCGGCAAGCAAGGAAAAGTGAAACTAACGAAAGCAGCCAATGAGGTGGAAGCATCCTCCCCCACCCTAGCAGGGAGTGGCAACCCAGGCAGGTGCAACTCATCAGAACTTTCTGGAGAGGCAGCCAGAGCTGAGCAGTGAGAGTGAGCAGCAGAGAGAGTGGTTGGAGATTTTTGAACACAGTGGAAATGGCAAGCCGCTCTGAGAGCCAGAAGGCTGAGAGAAAGCGCAAGGTGAAGTTCAGCAGCATGGAGCTGCAAGTATTGGTGGAGGAGGTGGTGAGGGTCCACAGGCAGCTGTATGGGAGGCTGTCCCTCACAGTCTCTGAGTCTACAAAGAGGAAACTGTAGAGTGCCATCAGTGAGAGGGTCAATGCTGTCGGTGTGACCCCCAGGAGCATGGATGACCTCAAGAAGAGGTTTTATGATATCCGGAGCCTCACCAAGAGGAAATTGGCGGAGCTCCACAAGCAGGCAGGACTGACCGGTGGAGGCAGGAACCCCGCGCCCCCCCCTCACTGAACTGGAGGAACTGGTGTCCACAACGATTGAGACGGAGAGTGTGGTTGGAGTTGGGGACATGGACAGCTCAGCCAGAGCCAAAGTAAAAGGTAAGAAGCATGCACAGCATGACACACCCTACCAGACACCTCCCCATTGGCCCCAATGTACAGCCAAACCCCAGTCCAGTACTGCTAGCAAAATACATGAGCAATGCATGATGGGAAATGTAGACAGCTAATGTAGGAACTATTTACAGTGCACATTAAACTGCAATGCACTGTAAGAAAGAATCAGAGTAATGAAAATGACATGTGCAATGCATTTATTGTGTTGACAGTAAGACATTTCCGCTCAGTTGACAAATGCTACTTTATTCCTAGGGGCGCCATCAGGTAGTGGAGCAGCAGCTGCACAAGTGTCAGCACCAGCAACAGCGGACACTGCGGTGGCAGGGCCAAGCAGTGTAGTGTAGTTCCTATTTTCCCAATAGGCTCTGCGCATTGGAATAGTACCTACAGCAGTAAAGGCCTAGGCCAGACGTTAACTAGGTCTACTACTGTCGATACTAGACTTAAGTTTTGGGTTTGCCAGCGTAGCTCAGAGTTCGCTAGAAACTTTCTCGAATGTTCAGGAAAGAATTAACTCCCCTGATTAGACAAGAAGGGATTTAGTTTCTGACAACCATAGAACATGACAACTTTGCTCTCCCCTAATCAAGAGTCAATCTCAAGAGTCGTGTGAGCACAAGGCAATTATTTTACTCAGTCAGTACGTGCATTCTTAGTCTCATCAGATTGTAGAGAAAAGGAAGAGACGGGCGTCTTCAATAAAAAGGTGTTATTTATTGATCAGTCTCTTTTCTCGTACAAGAGAAATGGATCGATATTATTGCAATACTTATAGTTAAGTAAAGTGCATACATTAAAAGCAATAGTATAAAATAATACTGTAAAAACATTGATATGGTTTCTGAGCCATATGATGTTTAAAATGATTAAAATATATTTACATACACATATACATTTGACTAAACGTACTCAACTGGTGTTTCTAAATACGCCTACCCCGTGTACCTGACCTAAGTCTAATGCGTGGGCGGGAATAGAAAGTTACAGTTTTAAGTTAAGTTTGTTTTTGCCAAGTGAATAACTAAAGAATTCTCTGTGAGGGGTTATTCAGTTCTGTACCTGGAATTTAGGATGAATGAGGAATGGTATCTCTTTCTCTGCTCTCGATATTCCAGGCTGCCTGCGAGGGCTGCCCGAAAGCGCCGGTGCTGGGTCTCTCGGCAAGAGATAGCAGCGCGTCTCTCAGCGCGTCAGGAAGGCGGGGCTGCTGCCAGCGGGGTCTGCTCTGCTTCTGGGCTTCGGCAAGTATGGCTGCTCCGTCTCGTCACCACGCGTGTGTTTGCATAGGGCAAGATCGGCAATATTTATACCTTAAAGGTGCCGAGATTGACGTAAGGATGGACATAGATACGTCAATAAAGATGTCATACGACTTGCTCGTTAGCACATTCTTTTACTGAAGTTCTCTGTGAAATCAAAACAATGGCCGCACGGATTTTCCAGGTTGTCATAGGTTTGATTTGTTATGAGAACGTCGTATGCCTTATCAGGGGCTGGAGGAATGTCGCTTGTCTAATTAGATCTCAAGCGTTATGACCTAATCAGATAACACGTTCCTGTGCCGTAGTGTGACTGCGTCAGATAACGGTATCTGCATCATGGGGGCTGTTCTTGCCTCATGGGCTGACTGTTAGTTAACTTGATAGTTAGTTTAACCAGAATAGGGTCAGGAATAGGGGGATCGATTCAGAACCTATAGGAATACATGACAGCAGCATGGATGCCTCGCAGGAGGTGGAGGACAGCAGTGCCATGGCCAATGAGGATGACTCAGGACATTCCCTCTTATTTCACCACTCCCCCCAATTGTCACAATCCCCACCATTGCAGTTCTCACCAGAGAACTCACCCACACGGTCCCAGCCAGCACCTGCCACAGCTCCAGCCAGGAGGAGTATTGTGGCCCCATTGACCATCATGGAGGGATCTGCGGGTCAGGCACCAGCACCCACACCTGTGACACCTGTGGCACAGCAGGCCACCCAGCAGACCAGCACCAATCTCCGCCGCCCACGCACTTCCAGCAGTGCAATTCCATCACGGGAGGGCACCGTCTTCCAAGGGCTTGAGGGGAGCATGGTGCGGATCCAGCGGATACAGGCCAAGTCCATCCTCGCTTGCCACCGGCAATTGCGTGAACATAACCTGCAGATGGGGGAAATGACAAAGGGATTTTCTGAGTTTGTGGCAAGTAACCGGGAAATTGCAACAGGAATAGGTCGCATAACAACTGCCATAACACAGCTGTGTGCCAAGATGGAGGAGAATGAGCACACAAGGCGCAGGGATGCCCATGTACAAAACCGGGCAATTAACCGTCTTGCCGCAGCAACAGCCCTGCTATGCCGCCGAGGGTCAAATATGGAACAGTGCCTCACTCAAAACACTGCGGAGGTGACCAGGGGCATGGCCCGCATCACCAGTGCCATGAAGACACTCCTCATATCCAACGTAGTGGTGAATCCTGCCCTGGACGTGGCCGAGGCTGGGGACAGCAGCAGCAGCAGCAGCCGCAGCAGTCCGGCCAGCGCAGTGTCCGAGCCTCGCCGGAGCTCCAGGCGCTCCGCAGAGGCAGCCGGACATGCAGAAGGGGGGGAGCCGCATCCCAGTGGGTCTGCAAAGCGCAGCAGGAAATGACACTGCCAGTGTGGGTGAGGCAACCCGGCCCATTTCCTGTCCCCACATTGTAGTTAATAATTTCATTTGTTGCACATCAGTGCTGTAACGTTGTACCAAAAATTTAAAATTTTCATTTCTTCACATCCATAACGTGTCTGTGCATCTGTACTCACTCAGAAATAGTTGTCTGTTATTTCCTCACGTCTGAACCTTCCATCACTTGGTGTAGACACTCCAGCAGGTTGTGTTTGTGGCACAGCAATGTCATCGTCAGGGTCCTCGTAGTCAGACAACTCTACCTCTGTGCCCTTCTTGACCGCAAGGTTGTGCAACATTGCACACACAGCAATCATCTTGCAGCAGGTGATGGGGGTATATTGCCTTGCACCTCCGCTCTTGTGCAAGCATCTGAACCTGCTTTTCCAGATGCCGAAGGTCCGTTCTACTACATTCCTTGTGCTTTTGTGCACACGGTTATACCTCCTTTGGCTGGGTGTTGAGGGGTTGAGGTAGGGGGTGAGAATGAATGAGCGGAGGGCATATGCACTGTCGCCTAGAAGGAAAAGGGGTAACATTACTCATATGCATACATGTACTTCACACTGCTATTTAGGTTATGGGGGTCTGACACTGTGTCTTACCTAGGAGGTATCCTTCACCGAATTCCCCTGCCATCAGCCGTGCATAAATTCCACTATTTTGATAGATGTAGGAGTCGTGGGTACTCCCTGGAAATTTTGCAACCAGGTCAGTGATGACACACTTAGCATTACAAATCACCTGCACATTTATGGTGTGCCGTGACTTCCGATTGCGGTATACGTATTCCGTGTCAGCAGGGGGGCAAATCGGAATGTGTGTGCCATCTATGCAGCCAATGATGTGGGGGAATCTTGCCATCTGGTAGAAGTCTGCTTTTGTCTGTACCAGTTCTGCATGGGTTGCAGGGAAGGAAATGTATTGGTCCATCCTTTGTATCATGGCGTCAAGGAACTTGTGGAAGAACCTTGACAGGCTGCTCTGGGTCACCCCTCCTACCACAGCTACTGCACTTTGATAGCTGCCAGACGCAAGCAGGTGTAGGCTGCATAGCACCTGCACGTGCACTGGGATTGCGTGTGCCCTTGGGGTGGTGTGCTGCAACAGGGGTTGGAGGTCCCTAATGAGCTCTATGATGGTCTCTGGGTCCAACCTGTACCTCTGTAGGATCTCTGCATCTGTCAGCATGAACAGGGTGATCCGCTGTCTATACACCTGCTCCTGTCTCAGCCATTCCCTCTCTCGTTCCTGCTGTAGCCGTAGCCGTCTTGCAATGACATAAAATGCCGCCATGGTGCAAGAAGAATTGCATTTTGGGTCCATTTTTATAGGTTGCACCTGGTTACCACCTGATTCCAATCTATGGTAACTACAGACTCTTAAATACCGAATTTGAAGCTAATTCGGTATTTCAGAGCTTTCCTACATCTCAATCTTCAGTTTTTCACACAGAATCGGATTTACACCGAATCGGTAATTTTACCGAATCGGTGACTTTACCGATTCGGTATTTTTTTCCGATTCTGTGTTTTTTCCGATTCGGTATTCTACCGATTCGGTGATTTTTCCGATTCCCTATTTTTACCGAATCGGTTTCTTAACGAATCGGTATATTTACCGATTCTGTGTATTTTCCGATTCGGTATTCTAACGATTCGGTAACTTTTCCGAATCGGTATTATCACCGATTTGGGCGGTTTTCGGACTGCTACATCCCGATGGCTCGATACCGATCGGTAACGGCCGAAAATACCGTTTTTCGGCCGTTACCGACTGACCTACATCGGGCCCTGAATATCTATGTCCATATTTTATTAGGATTATTAATACGATTTTAACCATTTTACTGATATCCAAACTAGATAAGCAGCTTCTTGCAAAGCTGCTTCATCAATGCCATTTAAATAATGGCCAATTTCATTTTCATTTTCAATCTTTATTTCGGCCATTTGGCCATAAAAGATAAACAATAAAACATGTACAATCACAGTAAATCCACAGTATAATCAATCAGTGCACACTTAAGCAATAAAACCTTGGAAATACGTATTACTAAGGGTGTCTAAAACTATGAATCTAAAATTAAGATTAAGAGGGCCTGCGTCTTTAAAATACGGTTGCGGGTGTGCCAAGCATTGATAAGAAATTTTGCCAGTGCAAACACAGTGGGGCCTGTAACATCAGATTTTAAGATCCTGTACATTGGGGCATACTCCCTACAACCCATGTTTCTAATCAATGGAAGGAGCCAGTATTTCCTCGCGAACTTGTAAGCTGGGCAAAAGAGGACCACATGTAAATCAGTTTCCTCCGCGGCATCACAGACCGGGCACTGCTTGGTGGTGGGAGGCGATGACCAGGAGCTGGTAAAAGATCGAAGAGGCAATGTGCCATATCTCCATTGGAGAAACAGCTTCCTGGCCAACACGGGGGAAATGGCATCTAAAACCCCCTCAAACCTATATAAGTCCTTAATTTGTATAAATACAGAGGACAGTGACCCTTCGCCCTGACTATCTAGGGCCCTAGCCAATTTTAGTTCATGGTATGCATTGGCCAGGGATCTCTTAGAAATGGTTAGTACGGCATTAGCAGGGTCAGTCCATAGGTCAGAGAACCCCATTTCCATACAAGTATTTTGGATGTATTTAATCCAGGGGATCCGAAGCGCTTTCGGATGGGTCAATAGCTCCATCAATTCCGCCCTATAGGCTGCCAGATCGTTGCTACTCCACAGCCTACGCCAGAAGGCTATGGGTCTCAAACCTATTTCATCAGCTATTGGTCGTAGACCCAGATCCAACCTCAGGGGGAAGAGCGGGGTGCTGGGCGGAAGTGCCACTATCTGTCTGATGAAATTATTCTCCGTTAGGGTCAGACTACGACAGGGTGTGTGTCCCCACAATTCCGCCCCATACATGGTTGCTCCCCTAGCCTGCACCCTGTAAATCTGGATAAGCGACCCCAGCGGACGGTATGAGGAGCCATTCATTATCCGTGCGATACCCCCTGTTGTTTGTACCAATTTAAGGTTCGCCCTGCTCTGGTGAGATCCCCAAGACATGGTTTCATTGAGAGTCACACCAAGGTAATCGAAGGTGGAGACTCTCTCAAGCCGTGCGTCTCCCAATAGCGGGCTTGGTCGCAGTTTTTGGCTTGGGTTCAAAACCATGAACTTCGTCTTGGCCGCGTTAATTTCTAACCCCCTGTCAGTGCAGAAGGCCACAAATGAATCTAAGATCCTCTGTAACCCCATGGGGGTTTTAGACAGCAGCAGGGTGTCATCTGCAAACATAATTGCAGGCACCCTGCTGCCGATCAGTTTGGGTGCGTCCGTATAATCGGTGGCATTCAGGTGGGCGATTACCCCGTTGACGAAGAGGCAAAACAGGGTCGGTGCCAACACACAACCCTGCCTTACCCCCCGGCCAACGGGGAATCTATCCGTAAGTGCCCCGGACCTTCCGCACCTCACTCGAGCATAGTTGTTATGGTGTAATCTCTGTAAGATTAGCAGGATGTCCGGGGGAACGCCCATCTCTGCCAGAACGCTCCAGAGTTTCCCTCTGGGCACCAGGTCGAAGGCGGCCCGTAAATCCACAAAAATTGTGTAGAGACTGCCGCCCTCGAGCAGTGCTGCCCTCCAATAGATGATGTTTAATCTAAAGACCTGGTCCACTGTGGAAACTCCCTTCCTAAATCCCGCCTGGTAGGGGCTGAGGACACCCACCTCTTCCGCCCAGTCCTGGAGCCGATTCAGCAATACCCTTCCAAACAGTTTCTGTGCTACATCAATTAAACTGATGGGTCTGTAGTTGGCTGGGAGGAGAGGCGAGCCCTTTTTAAATATGGGCACCACCTCCGCCCCCAGCCAAGTACTAGGGATTTCCATGCCGCCAAGAACTCCGTTAAACAGAGCGGCAAGGTAGGGGGCCCAAACGATGGGCTCCTGTTTAAACAGGTCTCCGGGTAGGCCATCCAATCCTGGTGCCTTTCCCGCGGAGAGTCCTGCTATAGCTGCAGTAACCTCGCCCAGAGTTATTGGATCCCCCTCATAATCTGGCCAGCCAACCCCAGTCTCAGTGGTAGATTCTCCCGGCTCAGAGCTGTAGAGGGACTGAAAATGTTCCTGCCACACCTCTGAGGCGATGTTTGGCTCAATTGCCGAATGAAGCTTTTCCGACCCCCCACTCACTATCCTCCAAAACAGTCGATGGTCTTTAATCGCTAGGGCCTTGGTAAGTTCTTCCCATTGATTTTCCTCCCATTCAGCTTTAGCGTGGGCAACAAGGTTTTTATAGGCCCGTCTACTTTCTTTTAGCTTATCCCCCCCCTAGCCCCTCCTTGATAGATCTAAGGAGTTCCCCCTTTGCCCTTCTACAGGCTGTGTTGTACCATGAGGATTTGCATTGCCCCGCCCTATTTGGAGACCGTGTATTACTAAAGAGGTTAGGGGCAACAGCTTTTATGAGGTCCTCGTGAGCCTTATATAATTTAGCCTGAGAGTCTTTATTATTCACCCCAGTATCCAAGTCCCCCACAGTCTCCAAGACGGGAATTATCCCTTCATAGAGCCTAGGAAGTTTCTCCTTGCTAGCGACCAGGTGTTCCCACCTGATTCTTCTCCTGCTGTTTTCCAGGAGAAGTTCAGGTTTGCTCCCCTCCAAGGACGTCGTGGGAGTCTGGAGACCAGGATGAACGAGATCAAGCTCAAGTGCATTATGGTCACTATCCAACCTTTCCGTTACCCTGAAGTCCCGGATGGTTGGCCACTTCACCATTTGGACCAAGACATAATCCAAGCGAGATTCTCTTCCCACTCTATTACAGGTGGTTCTGCTTGGTATGTCAGATCTTATTCGCCCATTACAGGCTCTAATTCCAAACTTTAGGGTGAGGGCTGTGATTTGTAATGCCAGGGGAGTCCATGCCTTCGGGGGGGGGGCTTCTACCGGGGGCACTGACCATCTAGCCTCTTCTTCCATTGGGAACCCCTCCAAGAGACCTGGCAATGGCTCGAAATGAGAGTTAAAATCCCCTCCCACCACATAGGATAAGTCACTTGATAGCTCAGATAAATAGTTTGTGAGTTCATCTATGGTAGGTGATTCCTTGGCAATTCCAGCTGGCCTAGAATAGATGTTAATTAGGACAAGTTTAACTTGATTTGGCCAGGATAGTAAAACCACAAGAATATCATCAGAGGCGGCCGGTACCCGTTTTGCCTCACAGCCTAGGTGAGATGCAACCCAGGTTGTGAGCCCGCCTGACGGACGACCTTTGCCCTCCCATCTAGCTGGAATGAAAAATGACTGGTAGCCTTGGTGCCCACAGTCTTTTCTTGCCCAGGTTTCTTGAAACATACAAATATCTCCAGTTTCAATGTAATTTACCCAGTCATGGTCATCCAGTTTGTTAGCTAGTCCGGCAACATTCCACCAGATCAATCTCAAGTGTTCAGAAGTGTCAATTGTCGTGCAGGAAGAGTGGGACGAGACGGTTTCAGATGTTAGAACAGTCGGTACATCAGGAACATTGCCAACAATAAGGCCAGATGGTTCGGGGGGGCTATAAGAGCCATTGTCCAGAGTCACGGGGTTGTTAATGGGTAGTCAGTCGACCCCGTCCAGACCGTTCAAGCAGTTAAAGCGGTTATAATGGAAGTAGGGTGTATCAGGTAGCTGAGATTTTGGGCGTTGGACATAGTCTTTGTATCTGTGTCTTCGTTCCACCCTTGTCCACTCCCCATGCGGCAGATCGTAATGCATGGGAATAGGAGGAAAGAAAAAGGAGACTGGCAGGGTCTGTATGGTAGAATCCAAGGAACGGTTCACCCCTTCACAGATATGTAATACAGTACCTGGATCTTTAAAAGTTACCAAAATACAATCCCCTATTATTGTTTTTCTCGTCTTCCCCAGCCAAGGCACCCTTCTGACCATAATGATCTCGTTATTAAATTGTGGTGGTAGGGGACGGTTCCAATTCAACCATTTAATGACTTTTTTCTTCAGGGATTGGAACTCTTCGTTTTCTCCTTTATGTAGTTGGGGAGCCCCTGCTAAAACCACCGTTAGCCTGTTGGCTTCTGGGGGCAAATCTGGTCTCCGTGGTCTTTGGGCAAGCCGGGCCGGAGAAGGAGGGGAAGTATTGACAGCTTGGAGAAGCCCAGGGTTGGTCCCTGTCTGTGTACTATGGGGGGCAGGGTTTATTATCAATGGAGGCATGTTGGTTAGGGTGTTTCGGGGGGCCGGAACTGAGATAGCCATAAGTGGCTGCAGAGGGGGGGCAGAAAAAACGCCCTGTGGGGGTACTTTAGTGGTACCCTGTGAGACTCCTGTGTTAGGTATGGTGCCCATAGTAGGGCTTGGCCCCACATTTTTAGATTGCTTACTAACTAAGGTGTTCAAGGTAGTAAGAGATGCCTCTAGAATGGTAAGCCTGATCTCGACTTTTTTCAAGCTTTCACTAATGGGCTGCAAAAGTGAGCGAAGTAGAAATTCTATATTTCCTGAAGGTGTAAGAGAGGGGGCTGTATTGGACGAATTGGCCACTGGGTCACCATTAGTGGCAGCAGTGATAACGCTTGACTCCTTAGGGGAGATAACAATATGCGCCTTATCTCTGTCCCTGTCCCTGCCAGGGGGGAGTACGGAGTCATGTTTTTTTCCAAAATCTAAGTGGGATAGTTTGGTTTTCCCCTGCCCCCCCCTTGTTTTCCTTCTGCGTTTGCTAGGTGGAGGCCGATACAGGTCCAGCACGACGCTTTGCTTTGGCTTACTTTGCTTACTTTTATTCAGCGGGGGGGGGTTGGGTAACCAAGTCAACTGCCATGTTGGATATGAAGGATGGGATGGTCAGTGTGTTCTTTTCAGTCAGTGTACCAGGGGTAGTTGGGGTTTCCCGTAATAATAGGGGAAAATCCTCTTGGGTTGGTAGATTTTGGTTATCGGTAGAGACACCTTCCTCTTGGGAAGGGGGATGCGAAATTATTTCAGTGAAGGGTCTACTTTTCATAAGTTCGATTGACCGACGGCGCTCTTCCCTGCGCCTCTCCAGGGAGCTTTCTTTACCCCCATCTCCTTTGGCTGATTTAAAATAATTATCCAGCGTCCCTGCGTTGCTACCTCCCGCCCTTGATGGGGTTTCACATTGTACCGGTGTGGGCATGGCCGTAATCAGTTCCTCGATTCAACTGGAGTTAAGAAGACTCAGATGGAAGAGAGTGGGCCCAGCCCAGCCTCCTTCGGCCCCGGACGGCCACAGACGGTCCCGCCCTTGTCCCGGGCTTAGCCCGGCACCCGCCCGCGCGCGTCCCGCGATGCGCGTGCCAGGCGAGATCTTATGGGCGATGCTACAGAAGGACGTCAGGAGGTGGGCGTGGGCTGACGGGAAGAGTCACCAGGTGCGGCAGACGCCGTCGGAATCCTGGGACTCGCAGTCCCGCTGTCTCTGCCTCCGTCCGATATGGTGTTCAATCAGCTCCCAGGCCAGTGAAGGATGTTTTCGCTCCCAGTTGGCTCCAGCTGCCAAACCTTCAGCCTGCAACTCCGAGCGGCACCCGCGGAGCGGGAGCCGCGAGTCGCGGTAATGAGCACACAGGAGGGGGCGTGGGCTGACGGGAAGAGTCACCAGGTGCGGCAGACGCCGTCGGAATCCTGGGACTCGCAGTCCCGCTGTCTCTGCCTCCGTCCGATATGGTGTTCAATCAGCTCCCAGGCCAGTGAATGATGTTTTCGCTCCCAGTTGGCTCCAATGGCCAATTGATATTACTTCCTATGATGTCACTTCCTGTGAGGTTAAATCCTATGCAAATTATAGGGGCCTCGCATGTTCCTATTCTGCCTGGGGCCCCACATATCCTAGGAACTGCCTTCATGATACTTTTATGTTATGTTATGCTGTCTAGCACACAACTCACTCAGGATGGTTTCCTGGCATTGAAGCAGGAGCTGTATAGGCAGAGCCAGGGTTGGGGCTAGGTGAAAAGCCAGGTCTTCTAAGATGGCCGACAACTTTTAGTTGTAAATGACGGCAGTCTAGGGGTATAAGCGCACCAATTACCTGATTATACAATATCTAGTTACCTGAATGTACCCATGCACATAGTTGTTTGATAATTTAACAAACATCAGTACAGGTCCAGCAGCTGACGTGAGTAATCTGACTTCAACAGACTTATAATTGGTGCTATGATTTGTAAAATAACATGTCTCAAGATGGCGGAACATTTTCAGTGATAAAAGAAATGCTTTTCACCCTCTTCTATTGCTATGTATTGATGTGTTTTAAATGGTGCCAGTAAGAAAACTAACACACCTGTGATCAAGTTAGGTTCATGTCGAAACGTGCTGGGTTTCTGATTTTTAGCATGTTCGCACTGGATTGAATATGGATATAATAAGTAACCTCATGTTTGAGTTATTTTGCACCGGAATGCGCATTTCCGAACGTTGCGTAGTTGAGAAGTGTGTTATTTCTATATATCTCAGTCAATCAGAATAATCTTTATTTGGTTATTAAGAAAAACCATTAAAGATACAAACATATAAATATCTGAATTTAAGACAAACAGTTAAATACCATTAATAATAATAGGAATCACCCACTTGGAGAAATACATCTTGACCCCAAAAAACTATTTAGTTAAGAATTTCCAGATATAACCATAGAATTGGTCAAAACCATGGCTAAGAAACCCTAAAAAAAAGTCATCAGGATAAAACCATAGGTAAACAGTATATTCCAAATGTAAATCAACCCCTTCTTTTTCTAAGTCCAACAGAGGGCTTTAAAAATATGGCAACATTAAAATAGACAAATTCATTGGATAACATTTGTAAAAAGATAAAAGTGGATCTAGCCTGAGTGAACTGTTTCCCTCTCAGTAAAGGTAAAAATAAATTGGTCTTCGAGGGACACAACAATAGTAAAAAAAAAAAAAAAAAAAAGTGGTCAGTATCCTGATGTGGAAAATTGTCCCAGGTGCATCGATTTAAATTATTGGCTTTATTACACCTAATTGGATCTGCTAAAAATCAACGCACCTGGTAAAGTCAACAACGTGTCAACCTAAATCAATGCTGAGGGTTATTAACAGAAGTAAGGTATAGTTCGGCATGCCCAAAAGTACAAATCAAGGCATGCGTGCGAACAGAAGTTTTTGTCAATTCCGTTCACTCCTTGCTAGTCTCTGCTCTAGCACAGACAGGTTTTTTGCCCCCAAATAGATTTCCCTTACTAATGGATGGGTATTCAGGTCAGGCCAGCCCATCTCATGGCAAATAGGACTAACATACTTAAGCCATGGTATACATTTGGTCTTGTCCTGTAACATACAGTCTCTTAGGATAGTCTTGTTGAGCTTCAGGTCAAGGTTAGACCATATCGTGATCCATCTTAACAAGGGCCTTATTGCCAATAAATTTGCAATGTAGCCCACTGCTTAGTTCTTCATGAACCACAAAAGAGGCAGTGAATGGAGGCACTGCCAAAAGGAGTCTTAAAAACATATTCTCTACTATTTGCAGCTCTTGCATGTTTTTGTAGCCCCAAATTCCACTCCCATAGGAAGCCAAAGAGATGCATTTCTCCTGATAAATTTGAAATAAGAGCCTTGATTGGCTTGGCCCCTAAGTGGCTTGGAAAATTGAAGATGGAGGCCACTGACCTGGCTAAAAAATGTCTTGTATTTTGTAAGAGTGGCGCCTATGAGCGCTACGCATCGAAAAGAACCCCTAAATATTGGAAGGTGCTCGCTGTAGTGATTTCTACTCCAGCCAGATTAAAGGCTCTTCTACCCCTCGCTCTCCTCCTCACCACCAATATATGTGATTTTTTTTTAAATTGGTACATAGATCCGGTTTATACATAAATGAGACAAAAGCATTCAACATCATTTGGAGACTGACTGCGGTCCTAGAAAATAGGACTACATCATCAGCATAGAGGAGAGCCGGGATATTGAAAGTACCTGCACAAAGAATATTCGGACTAGCTGCACAGAGAGTCTCACCCAGCTAATTTATATAAAGAGCAAATAAAACACGCACCAGGATACAGCCCTACCTTACACCACACTGTACTTTAAAAGGGGCTGTAGTCATATATATATATATATATATATATGAGGTAATAGGTTTTTGTATATAAACTCATACAAATTCAGCCAGAACCAAAATGAGTATGTAAAACATCGGAATTAACAGATTTGATGTTTTAGGAAGGCATACCCATTCAAAAATAATTTGAAAACTTTAAAATTACAAAAATGTTATTGTGTCACGGGGATGTGAAAACAAGTAACAATGGTACATGTAAATATTTGTAAAGGGCAAAAACGCACTGAAAACCAGTTATATGTAAATAGAATGTCCGCACTGTGGGTTAACTGTGCTAAAACCATTAAACTACATGTCCCAGAATTCATGGGCATGCTGAACAGGAAATAACATAAAAACAGTAACTGAAGGTATTACCACTTACGGTGACCAAGGCCACAAGGCTGAAAAGCGTCGGTGTGCAGACTGGGCTCTGTTTGAATAAACCGTGAAGAAAATCAAAAATTCCTGAGTGCGGCGTTTTCTTGTTGTAAAATTGATGCCTAGCTTCTGGCTGAGCTGAACGCTTGCACCCGCTGCTGTGCTGCTCTGGTAAATCACAGCCACATTGTTGTAAAAACCGATCTGAAAACCAGAAGCACCCGAGGAGGAGAAACGCTAAAACAAACATGCACTGTTGCCAAGCAAGTGAGCACCAGTAATCCTGCAGGGTCGAGCGCTGGAGAACGGTGTGGAGAACGGTGTGGAGAACGCCGCCCGAACAGGAGTCTCCCCGCAGGTAAGTGCTCAGAAATCTTGCGAGTAACCATCTGTACAATATTTCCACCTCAAAGCGATTTGTGGATGGGACCATTTAAACAAACATCGTAGAAAACTGTTTCAAGCGATTCTTTGTTTCTGGCGGTGGTCTCCTGAAAGTAGGAACTTTAATCGGCTATAAAACAAAATTGCCCCTTGTTCGTAACAGTGCAAATAGTTTTGAAAGAACAGGGACCCTTGAAATATTTAACTGAAGCATTTGGAAAGCACACCGCTATTACTGATTCTATCAACGATTAATAGTGTCTGGGACCAACACAAGGTCATATATAATGGAAGCAAGAAAAAACAAACGTGCAGATAAAATCACTGCAATGTTCATGACAAAAAGCGGCGAGAGTCATCAACCAATACTGAACCGACAACACCAAAACATCGATCCAACCTTAAAACAACTCTTTATTGCCATTGAGAAGGAATACAAAAGAGAAATAAGCAAACGTTGGGAAGCCTTAACCCTTCAAAAATATCTCGAAGTAGAAAGAATACCTCGGGGCTTAAGGATCTTTACCATGCCCACGCATCCAGACACCAGAACGGACATGTTAGAGGACTGGGGATTGAACAACACTATGTGCAGCCAAAATATGATGCGCATATTAATTTAATATGCTGAGAAGGATCTGGAAGAAATATACTCTCTGATAAAAGACTTGGTGGACAAAATAGCTCTAAAAGATAAGGGTGAATCTGTCAAACTACGAAAAGAAATGGATGATCGGTTAGAGAAATATGAAGATGACATTCAACAGCGCAAACACCGCAAATTCGCTTGCGACGAAGCAGATTATAAAAACGGACAAATTCTTACTTTTGCAAAGAGATTTCAAATATTAAAAATAAATTACGCCAAAAAAATGTCTAAACCAATGAGTGAACCCGGAAGTGAATCAGATGTGAGTGGCAGTGAAAGTGAATCAACAACCGGCAAGAATGCACCAACTGCCACTCTTCCTCATTTGTCTTTTTTAGAGGAAATGCGTCTAGTGAATCTAGACCAGAGCATGTCACACAATCAAGGTCAATACAGGGACAGAGGCAGGGGCAGAGGCAGAGGATTTGGCAGAAGCGATACAAAATCTTCAGAAGTAAAAGAAAAACCAGAAGAAAGAACCAAAAAGATTCTATCCATTAAGGAATCGAACGAAGAGGACCTAGAAATGGAGAATTTAATCATTAACCTGTCTGACCACTGCCTGACGGAACCCAAGAGGAAAGCATTGAATAAGGGACTCTCATTTTGCCCTGAACAACATTTTAACTATACTGACACCAAAATTGATCTATACAAATATGTGAGGAAACTGAAACTTTCTAAAATCCACATCAACAAAAAGATCCCTAACACTGATCCTTCAGATATAGGCGAACCTGGTGCCTTGCAAAATTCAGAATCAATGATGATTGAGGAAATTCCACTCTTAAAGGACTTATACGATCTAGAACCTGAAACAGAGGAGAGTGAGAGCACAGAATTAACTGTATTGCAACAAATGAAGATCAATACAACATCACATGAAGCCAGTGGTTTAAAAAATAAATCCACATTTTGTCCGCAACTCTCACCCGGGAACAAAATAGATGCATTCTCTGAAGCATTAATGTGTGACCTGGAAACAATTGAAAAATTGAGAAATCGAAAAAGAGAGAAAACATGTCCAGCAATGAACGTTTATCCATACAAACATTGGCCAAAAATGACAAAATTATAATTAAGCCAGCCGATAAAGGCGGAAATATTGTCATCCAAAACACAAAGGATTACATTGCTGAAGCATATCGCCAAATACATGATGAGACAAAATACAAATTACTCAAAACAAAACCCGATACAGAAAATGATTGAGGAAATAAAAAAGCACTTGGATGAATGGCAAGAAAATGGATTACTAAATAAAGATGAACGTTCATTTCTATTCAAGGAGAAACCAACTATCCCTACAATCTATTTTCTGCCCAAAGTCTATAAAACCCTAATAAATCCACTGGGCAGACCCATCGTTTCCTCGTGTGACTACGCTTACGAAAATATTTCCTCGTACATTGATCACTACCTAGCACCAATGGTCAAAAACCTAACATCACATATGCAAGACACATATGATTTCTTAAGAGTCCTCTCTAATATCACTTGGAATCCCACATACCTACTCATCACCACTGACGTAGTTTCTCTGTATACGTCTGTTGAACACTCAATAGGTCTAAATGCATGTGCTCACTTTCTAAAACAAAGAAACATCGGAGAAATAGAACACTCTGCCATGCTTTTAACCATGATTCAAATGTGCCTGGAGAACAACATATTTCTATTCAATCACGAATTATTTCACCAACTTTGCGGATGTGCTATGGGAGTGTCCTTCTCCCCCAACTATGCGAACTTAACGATGGGTTGGTGGGAGAAGGAAATTGCATGGGCCCCAGCACACAATGGGGCAATGGACAAAATTGTCCTTTAGACCAGGTACATCGATGATCTGTTTCTAATTTGGAATGGCAGCAAATCAGAATTCAAAGAATATTTTGATTCTCTCAACCAAAACAACATTGGCCTCTCCTTCACATATAACATCAACCGCAATCATATAGATTTTCTGGACATCAAAATCTACATACAAGACAAACAATTGCAAACAACCCTATATCTGGAAAAAACTGCCACTAACAGCATTTTACATGCCGAGAGCTTTCATCCCCAACCACTAATTGGTAGTATTCCCTACGGAGAATTTTTAAGAATGAAAAGAAATTGCTCACAAACCAAAAATGCTGAACTAGAAATCAAGAACAGTGCAAACAGATTGCACAAAAGAGGATATCTTGAAAGAGAGCTCAACAAAAGCAAGAAGAAATTGACAAGCTGACTAGAACTGAGATTTTGATCAAAAAACCGACAATATCAAACAAAGAAGAAAATGTACAGCAACCACCAAGACTTATACTAACATACAGTAAAGAATTTAATAAAAAATCGCCAAACTGTACATAGATACTGGACACTCCTAAAACAAGACCAAGACCGTAAGAAAATCATAGGTCCAGGACCACAAATAACTTTCAGTAAAGCCCCTTCTATCAAAGATGCATTGATCAGAAGTCATTTCAATCCGCAAAGTACAAAATCCAATTGGCTAACCAACCAACATCCGGGTTTCAGAAAATGCAACTCTTGCAAAGCATGCAAAATCGGAACCAGCAGACAGAACATCAGAGGTCCCGAAGGCAGATTGATCACCATAGACAAAAAAATCACTTGCACAACCAAATTTGTAGTCTATGCGATTCAATGTGACTGCACAATGTTATACATAGGCAGTACTGTCTGCATGCTCAAAAAGAGAATCCTTGAGCACATTCGTGCTGTTAGGAATCGGGATCTTACAAATGCCACCGCAAAATATCTTTTGGATTGTCAAAATGGAAATTGGCTCAACATGAGTTTCTTTGCAATAGATGCCATCAAAACAAATGAGAGACTAGGAGATCAAAAGAAAAAATTACGACAACTGGAATCGAAATATATCATTCGGATGAAAACTAAACAGCCAAGAGGAATGAATTTCGATGAAGAAATGTATGTCCATTTGGAATGAACCAATCTAAAGACATTTGAACATCTGTGAACTTGTGTAGATACAGACTCTTAGATATCGTCCTGTACCCCATTTCATTTGTCAACTAGTGTGCTTCTTAAACTCACAAACATCCATATAATTTCTGATCCCCTTGTTTGCCCTTCTTGTGACAACTCTCAAAAAGTATTTGGAATTTGGTTTTACAACATTAGGGTACTATACCCTCAATCGGTCCTCAATAACAAAAAACACATGAGGTAATAGGTTTTTGTATATAAACTCATACGAATTCAGCCAGAACCAAAATGAGTATGTAAAACATCGGAATTAACAGATTTGATGTTCTAGGAAGGCATACCCATTCGAAAATAATTTGAAAACTTTAAAATTACAAAAATGTTATTGTGTCACGGGGATGTGAAAACAAGTAACAATGGTACAACTTACTTAAGTGAAGCCTGATGACATAATCCGGGATGTACGGAGGAGTGAGGGTCTTGCTGAACTGCCCGCCATGCACACCAAAATCTCAGCAGGTATACTGTAAGGAGCAGACACCGCCCACTGGGGCCAGTACTGACGCCTGATGCCTGCTCCGCGTGGACTTTGGGTTCCAGTCCGGGATTTCCACTATGCTCCATCCAATCGTAGTGGGGCATTCCATTTAAAAGTGTGGACTTTTTTTAAATTAATTGGTTCTGACTGCATTTGAGAAAGTCCACCAAGGATGAAACGCGTCATGCAGTATGTCAGAATAAAGGAGCATTTTAAAGTGTGACCCGCGTGTGCTTGACTTCCTACTCAGGGAAGTTTGGTCAGTATGTATATATATATATATATATATATATATATATATATATATATATATATATATATATATATATATATATATATATATATATATATATATATATATATATATATATATATATGTACATACACGGCTGTCCTCTGAAGAAGGTCTGGGAAGGCCGAAATATATAAGGAAAACCCCTTGAAAATAAAGTTTTTAACCACCACAATGAGTGAGGCTCGTGCTTGTTGTTCTTCTGGAGCAAAACTGTGAACATATATATATATGGCGGTCGCCAGTAGGTAGTTATAGTTAGGATTGATTTCCATAGGGAAATCGCAACATTCTATTGGGAATAACTTTGGCGCCGGTTGATGAATCTGCCTGAAATTTTCCTCAACTTTGCCTCGCGGCGCTCCGGTCCTTCTCTGAAAGTTTGGGGGGATCCATCCAGCGGGGGCCGAGATAAAAGGGGGGTCCCAAAACGTGTTTTCCCCATGTTAATTTCCATAGGGCGGTCGGTCTCACTTTTAGCTCGAACGGCTGAATGGATTTTCACCAAACTTGGCAAAATTGTAGGGACTGGTAGCCCGATGTGCCTTTGCTCTGTCTCAAGATATGTGCTCCAGAGGATTTTGAGTAATTTAGGTTCCCAAAAATTTATATATCTATAGCCGCGCCCCGGTACGCGCACCGGGGAGCGCTCCGGGCGCGCCACGCGACTTGCACATGGAAAGCTGATTGGCTCTCGGGTGTCTGTAAACATTCGAAACAGTCCAGAGCGGCCGCCATCTTGTGTCTCGGTAGGATCGAGACACAAGAGGTGGTAAAAACATAGGGGGGTAATAATCAAAAGGGGGCAGGGTAGACCCCCCCTGACCCCCTAGGTTTGATGTGGGGGCCATAAAAGGGTCCCTCGGGTAAAAAAGAAAAAAAAAAATCGATTTTCGCGGGGGTAGCGCCCGGTACGCGCACCGGGGAGCGTACCAGGGAGCGTACTTTGGTGAAAAATAGTTAAAATAATAGTGTAAAATAATCATTTTGAGTGATTACAGGTAGGGTAGCTCTGAAAAGAGCTTTTGGGTTCTGTGGCTGTTTTAGGTACCTACAAGTACGTCCCACACACACCCACACGCACACAACCCCACACCCCTCACACACACACAGTCCCCACACACACCTCACACACGCACACCTCCACCCACACCCAAACACCCCACACCCCCACACCGACACCTTACACATCCACACCCACACCCACACATCCCACACATCCACACTCACACACACACCTCACCCCCCTCCAACACACACACACACGCACACACAGATACCTCACAGACACACCCCCCACACACACCTCCCCCCCACACAAACACACACACCTCACAGACACATCCACACATCCCACACATACACACATATCCTACACACATACCCCCCACACCCACACACCTCCCACACACACCTCACACACCCACACCTCCACCTACACTCAAACACCCCACACACCCACACCCACACACACACCTTACACACCCACACCCCCACCCACACCCACATACCCTCTACACCTACACACACCTATACACCTCACCCCCCAGACACATACACACACACACCTCACAGACACACCCCACCATCCCCCACACACACCTCACCCCCCCACACATGGGGAAAACTCAGTGAAACAGTAAAATGATAATTTAAAGTGCTTAGAGGTAGGGTAGCTCTGAATAGAGTTGTGTTGTGTGGGTGATTTAAGTACCAACATGTAGGTACCAATGCAGAGTCTTAAATTCAATGTACATCTTTTTTTCTGTAGATATCTTGCATGTTGTTACAAAAGTTATTGTGGTATATGGAATCCATACCATAGTCTGTCAGGAAAGCAGAAACAGATCCTTTAAGTACTCCCTGAGAAGACCTAGGGGATCATGGGTAGTGTACCCTGCTCCCTTATGATGTTTTAAAATTGCACAGTATACTGTAAGTTTCACTTTATACTATAATATAAACATAATTATTTTGGTAGTACTTCATGAATTAGATATAAAAATGAATAATGTCTCAAACAATTTTTAATTATTACATTTATTGGTTAGAATTTTCATAGTTCAATAAAACTTCCAGCATTAGATCATCTGGAATCTCCTCAAAAATGCATGTTTCTATATCTTGTAAACATTCAATAAATTGTTGATCCAAAGACTGATCCACAAAATCTTCTTCAACAAAATCTTCATTAAGAATCTCCTCATATGTAATCTCGAAGGAAACATTGATTTTTTCTTGCTCCCCTTCCATTTTTTTGCTGTAAATTGCATTAAAAAAACCTATATCAGTAGAGTTAGGGCACTGTTGGGTTTAAGTTCAGACAGGTAGTTCTGATTTTTTAACAGTGAAATTAACTTTGGGCAGTGTATGGTAACAGGCAGGAAGTAGAAATATAAAAAAGTGCCTGTGAAGAAGCGTAAGTAAATTCATAATTATAGCAGAGAAGCCTAAGTCAATCCATAAATATAACAGAGGAGCCTATCTCTATCTATAACTATAGCAGAGGGACAGTAAATAATTATCAGATAACGTTTTTACAAATTAACTTAAAGTGCCCCTTACAAATTATCAACTTACTTTACCGAGAGGTGAAGAAGAAAAAATGCGAAAAATCCTCTCATTTTTCATTTATATTCATGTACATAACCAATCAAATGTCAGGAAAAAAAGTAGAAAATGAAAGTAACATTTTAATTGGTTGTAAATTCTAACACTTCAGATGTGTTTTTGTCATGTAATTTACCTCAGGATATTTAGACAGTGCTACAGCTCAAATGGCTCAATGGAATTCCACCAAATTTGGGAAAATGGTAGGGACTGGTATGTAGTATGGCCTATTCTATATTTGGTGAAAGTGTCTCCAGTGGTTTTTATGTAAATTAACTTTTAACATTTTTGGGAGCGTGCCCCGGTACGCGTACTGGCAGCGCTACGGGAGTCCTCCATTTTGTGTTTCGGTAGATTTGAGACAGAAAATGGAGGAGAAACAACGTTGGGAATGGGTATAAGGGGGCATCGTAGGCACTCCCTGACCCTCTAGGTTTTCTGAGGGGGTCTTAGGATGTCCATATAGGCGGAAAAAAAAATTATAATTTTTTGCGGGGTGAGCGCCCGGTACGCGCACCGGGGAGCGTACCGGGGAGCGTACTTTGCTGAAAAATAGTGAAAAAAGTTAGAAAAAGATAATCATTTGGAGTGATCAGAGGTAGGGTAGCCCTGAAAAGAGCTTTTGGGTTCTGTGGCTGATTTAGGTACCTTCAAGTAGGTACCAATGCACAGTCTTAAATTCAGGAGGAATATTCTATTCCCCTCATCTGAGAAGTGCACACCATCTCCTCTGTAGATATCTTGCATGTTGTAACGCAAGTTGTTGTTATATATTGAACCCATTCCATAGTCTCTCATGTAAGCAGAAACAGATTTATTCACATGTTTCCGTGCTTTCTCAAATTGTGGACAAAATTGGTTGGACCAGTTCCATTTCTGTCTTTGGCATATATTGGAATATACCATGGCAGTTTGTGGAAAAAGTGTCATCAATTGCCCAAAGGTGTCCTTTAAAACCATCTCCAGACCTATCCCAGTCAAAGTGCCTAGGTCATTTCCACCACAGTGCAAAATTATGAGGTCAAGGTGCGGCAGATGGTAAAAGGTTTTCACCAATGGTATCAATTGATGATATCTCAATCCTCTTTGGCCAATCCATTTTATGTGCATATTTGGTAAATCAAGGTTGTGAAACTTTCTGGTAGCTGCATACCTTTAAGCCCAGTGAATGTAGCTATGTCCAATAATCCAGACAGAGTACATGGTGAGAGGAGGTTCTGGTGCAGTCAGATGGAGTGTAGGAATGAAATGGCAGTTGGAACAGTAGGAGTTTGCAAACAAAACTGTGGAGTTTTAGTGCTCTTGAATCACAAGCAATGATTGGTAGATTGAGATAGTTGAAAACTGTAAGTTAGGGTGCATGGTTGTGTTCTGTGTAAGAAGTAATTTGAATGGTTAAAAAAAAGTCATTTAAAGAAACATTGCACCAGATAAGCTGGTGTATTTGCAGGTCAAACATCCTTGCTGAGGTGATTTGCAACATTGTAGAATAAACTTTTAAACCTGAGAGCTCAGTGAGGAGGGAGTTGCTATGGTAACAGGTAGAAAGAGCTGAGGGGGGGAAGGGTGTTGGTTTGAAAATACAGAGGGAAGAGTTTTGATTGGTTACCATGAGCAATATGTGTGTAGAATTAGAGGTTTTATGTGCCATTAATGGTTGCAGTGCCTGGAGAACATACCTTTTGCTCTGCTAAAGAAATATTGGTGTGTGTATCTGACACTGTTCTGAATCTCCTAAAGCATTTGTAAAGGTGAGTTATGATTCATTTAGATAGAGAGTTCAGATTAAGAAGCACATTGATTTTCTTTGCTGTTGGTTTGTGTGATGCTTTTTGAAAATGCATGGTTTCTATATTTGTAAAATAGAGGATTTGTATTTTGTGAAATAGTGATGTTTCAATAGTGAAGTTGAATGGTTGTACATAGGACTTGCACTCTGTATCTAAAATGTTATTTTAAAAATCAATTTTAGGGTAAATGAATGGGTTTCAGTTGTGAAAATGAATGCTTGTACATAGGACCTGTGTTGTGTTCTTTTTATGGTAATTGAAAAACGATTTTAGTGCAAATCAATGGGTTTCAGTAGTGAAAATGAATGCTTGTATATAGGATCTGTGCAGTGTTTCTAAAATGTTAATTGAAAAACGATTTTAGTGCAAAACAATGGGTTTTAGTAGTGAAAATGAATGCTTGTAAATAGGATCTGTGCTCTGTTCATAAAATATTAAATAAAAAACGATTTTAGGGCAAATTAATGGCTTTCAGTAGTGAAAATGAATGCTTGTACATAGGACCTGTGTTCTGTTCCTAAAATGGTAATTGAAAAACGATTTTAGTGCAAATCAATGGCTTTAACATTTTTAAGAAGGAATAAATAGTGTGTGCATAATTATATAAAAATATTTGAATCTTTTAGAAACATGTTACGTGTTTTACCTCAGATTGGGAAGCAGACTGAGTTTCTTTGCTGTTGGTTTGTTTCATTTTTTGCGTAATGCTTAGTAGGAATGTTTGCAAGAGATAGGAAATGTATTTTGTAAAATAGTGACTTTTCAAGACTGAAATGGAATGATTGTACATAGGACCTGCACTGTGTTTCTAAAATGTTATTGAAAAATCGATTTTGGGGCAAATTAATAGCTTTTAAATTTTTGAGAAAGAATAAAAAGTGTGTGCATGATTAAATAAAATAATTTGAAGCTTTCACAATCATGTCACCTGTGTTACCTCAGATTAGGAAGCACACAGAGAGCCCTATTTATGAAAACAGCGATGCGTCACTTTTAACTGTGCACTCCTTGTGACACCAATGGTGCATTATATTTAATGTATGACGCATCATGTTTCTAGGACTTACAGATAAGTCAGTATTTCTGATGTATCTGTAAGCCCAAAAGTGACGAATTGCTGGAGTGTGTCACAAAAATGACGCAACTCTAGCAATGCATCCTTTCACATGGAGAAAGCCCCATGTGAAAGCGTTTGCCTCAGTCTTACGCCTGCTGTGAGGCAGGTGCAAGATTTTGACGTAACAGTGTCCTAAAAGTGATGCAGTGAAATCTCATAGATTTCACTGCATCACTATTACGAGGCTTTTTGCGGGGGAATGCCCCCTCTGTGTACATTACACTTGACAGAGATATAATGTGGCGCAGAGGTTTAAAAAGTGACGCATCTACCTACATGCGTCACTTTTTAAATATGGCGCAAAAAGGTACATGTTTTATGCCGCCGATGCGTCACAAAAAGTGATGCATCAGCAGTGCAAATCTGACGCAGGGCCTCATAAATGAGGTTCATCTTTTTTTGCACACTACTCCAGTTTAGTCCTGTCCACTGCACTCTTGGACACAAGCCTCACCTTTTGTGCTCCCCTGGACAGGCTTCATCTCATCTGCACTCCTGCTTAGGCCTTATAATCTTTTTTTAGAATAACATTTGAAAAACAGAGAAAAGGTCATATGTATAAGCTTTTCATTACACTACTAAAATATTTTTGGTGCAAATTAATGAGTTTTACATTTTTGAGAAAGAATAAATAGTAGGACCTGCACTGTGTTTCTAAAATGTTATTGAAAAATCGATTTTGGGGCAAATGAATAGCTTTTACATTTTTGAGAAAGAATAAATAGTGTGTGCATGATTACATAAAAAAATTTGAACTTTTCACAATCATGTCACCTGTGTTACCTCAGATTAGGAAGCACACTGAGCTTCTTTGTTGTTGATTTGTGTTATTTTTTTGGTAAAGCTTGGTAGGATTGTTTGCAAGAGAGAGGAAATGTATTTTGTAAAATAGTGAGTTTTCAGTAATGAAATGGAATGCTTGTACCCCAGCAATGCATCCTTTCATAAATGAGGTTCATCTTTTTTTGCACACTACTCCAGTTTAGTCCTGTCCACTGCACTCTTGGACACAAGCCTCACCTTTTGTGCTCCCCTGGACAGGCTTCATCTCATCTGCACTCCTGCTTAGGTGTCAGAATCCTATCACATGGGGAAAGCTGCATGTGAAAGCGTTTGCCTCAGTCTTATATCTGCTGTGAGGCAGGCGCAAGATTTTGACGTAACAGTGTCCTAAAAGTGACGCAGTGAAATCTCATAGATTTCACTGCGTCACTATTAAGAGGCTTTCGGTGGAGAAATGACCCCTCTGTGTACATTACATCTGTAGAGACATTCGTAAACGAATGTTTCGCAATAGGGTGGTTTTAAATTTGTTAAAAAACATTAGGAAAGGTAAACAGAGAGCTGCTTTTTATAAGAAAAAGAAAAGTGTAGAGAAGATTGTTGATCAGGCTTTTGAAGTTAAGAAAAAATAATTTATTTTAAAAATCAATAGAATTAGGACACTTAACAAGATAATTGATGTTTTCAAATCAAACAGCAGATGGAAAAGAGTAATTAATCGGACTAATTTTTGTAAAGTTTTTTCAGGAGAATGGATGCACAGTTCAAGTTGTGAGCCATTTTTTAATGAGGAGAGTTACTTCCAGGAGAATGATTTAGTGCATGCAGTTGACACCAGTGGTCGAGCGTATGAAGTGAAAGACGGTTGTCCGATTGAAAAAGAGAAACTTGTGCCTAGAGAACCAGAAGAGGTGTTAACTGATGAAGTTTTAGGGAGACGTACTAAGGGTCCAGTGTACACTTGGAAGTGTAGTCGTATTTGTACTGTGCGACAGGAATCAATTGATTTGTTTTCTAATTTCTTACGTACATATAGTAAGAAAAGTCTAAAGTAGAAAGTGAAGTTGTTGCAAGACTTAGATCCTTGCAGAGTGAGAGAAAACACAGGTTTACAAGGGCATTCACTGGCTTGTCTCTCTAGAAAAGTCTGTCAGCGTGTTTTTCATCATTTTAGGATGTTAGCAGTGCATCATACCAAAATTAGGAAATTAGTGAGAATGTTGTATTATGCAAAAAGTCCAGCACTTAAGCTTAAACAATTAAACAGTGCTCTTTTGCATGGAACTGAATTAGATGTGAAGATTTGTGAAGAAATTGAGATTTGTTATTTTGGTGAAAAAGAGGACAGTGTAGAAATTGACACAGCAATTCAAGGTAATGTGGAAGACAATTTACAGATTTCAAGTACAGAAAAGTTTGAGCAGCAAATTACCAGGTTTAAGGTGAAATCAAGTGAAAGGCTGAATTTTACTTGTGTGTGTTGTCGACGAAGTCATTATAAACATCAAACTAGATTAGTTGATTTATACGTAAAAAGTGAAAAGATGAATAATTATGAGTGGAAGGATTTTGCAACTTATTTGTGGGTGGAGAATTGTTTTGATTTGAGTTCTGATCAGCGTATTTGTAAATATTGTTATGATAAATTAAATCAAAACAGAATGCCTGCTAGAGCTGTTCATAATAATCTGGAGTTGGTAGACATTCCCCGTGAATTGATGGATTTAAATACATATGAGTCTATTTTGATTCAATGTGTCCATCCTTTTCAGGCAATTGTTCGCATGGAGCCTAAGATAGGGAAATTGCCTCCTACAGATTTGCAGAGAGGATTAAAGGGAAGAGTTGTTTATTTGCCTCTAGATTTAAAAAAAAATATTGATACAATTGGTAAAGAAAAAGTAGAAGAGGAACCTTTAGTTATTGGGGTTCCGACAAAGAGTAAGAAAATCTGGCAAGATTTAGTGGATGTTAGGAAAGTCAAAAAGGCAACGTTGTATTTAGTCAAAAACAATGAGTATTACAAAGATGTATGTGTTGCAGCAGAGGAAACAGCTGCAGATGAAGACAGTGATTGTTCAGGGGGGCACATTGAAAGTGAAGAAATATATGAACATTATACTGTTCATCCTTTGCATTCCAAAGAAGTAATGGGGAATGCAATTGAATTGTTTCAAATGAAAGCAGCAAAAGGAAGTCCCATTAGTGTATGGGAAGAAAGTTTGGAAGCTCGTTGTTTTCCACAGCTATTTCCAACAGGTCGAGGTGGACGATATGACGATCGACCACTTCAAATTCCTGCATCTGAATATCGAACTGTAAGATTATATGCTGAAGATCCAAGGTTTCGTCAATGCAGTCCCTATTTGTTTCATTTACTGTATGAAAGTGACTTGTCTGGGCTTTCTTATGCAGTAAACCATATACTGAAAAGTGGAGCACATCTGCAAAATGTTTCGGCAAGGGACTTTATGGAGAAAGTGAATCTGCAAGATAATATTTTAGAATCTCATTTAATCAATCTAATGGCATGTCAGCGTGGTACAAACGAGTATTGGTACCGTCGTCATGGGGAATTGAAATGTATGCTAAGAAACTTAGGAACTCCTACATGGTTCCTCACTCTTAGCTGTGCCGAGTATGCATGGGACGACTTACTTGAATTTCTACGCGAGGCAAATGCAAATATACAAAATATAGAATTCAAAACACCTGGAGAACTGTGTTCTTTGGATCCTGTGAATGTATGCAGATATTTCAATCATAGATTTGAAGCTATGATGTCTTTTATTACCAACAAAAAAAATCCTCCCCTTGGAGAGGTTTTGGATTTCTTTTGAAGAAAGGAGTATCAAGCGAGAGGTGCTCCTCACATACATATGTTGTTGTGGATTAAAGATGCACCCAAATTTGGAACAGATTCGGATGAGACAGTGATGAGCTTCATTGAAGAGTATTCAACATGTGCTGTTCCGAAAACTACCGGAGAAAGCAGTTTAAGGCAACAAGTTTTACGCTTTCAATCCCATCGTTGTGGAAAGTACTGTAGTCGAAAATTCAGAAACAAGGACAAGTTCTACACAAAATGTCGTTTCAGCTTTCCACGACCAGTGATTTCTAAAGGAAGAGTAAATAATTTGATGTCTTCTCTGCGACATACTGTGACGAGGAAATCACCAAAAAATACATACAATTTAAAAAGAAACGAAGAGTCCAAGTACATCAACGACTACAACCCAGTGATTTTGTCCATGTGGAATGCTAACATGGATATTCAAAACGTTGCTGACAACTCTATTGCTGTGGCTCGATATGTGACGTCTTACATCACAAAAAAGAAAAGACAGAACTGAAGGAAATGTGGGAGGACATTTCACATGAAAAGAGTCTAAGCAAGAAATTATACAGTTACAGTCTGAAGATGTTGTCGCATCGAGAAATTGGAGCATATGAATGTTCTGATCGATTGTCATCAGCAAGTCTCTATGCCAAATCTAGAACCATCATTTAGGTGAGTCTAGGTCTTGCTGCAACACGAAATCGAGTTTTGAAATCTGTACAAGAAATAGAGTATTTGGCGGAGAAAGAACCAGAAAGTAAAGATATTTTGAAGACAAACATGTTGGATACATACTATCCAAATAGAAGTCCTCACCTTGAGAATGCTTGTCTCTATGAAGTTCTTCAAAGCTATATTCATAAGAGGAACATCAGAGAAGATATCAATAATGGAATATATGCTGTCATTGGATGTGAAGGATGTCTAGTGAAACAGAAAAAAGGCCATTTGATTAATCATCGAAAATTGAGTTGTGAAAATCCAGACAAAAGGGAATTTTACTATTTAGCTCTTTTGCAACTCTTTAAGCCATGGCGTACAGAAGAGGAACTACTTGGAGATTTTCTCTGTTACGAAGATTCTTTTAATGCAACCAAGGATACCATAGAATGTCCTGTTTTTCTAAATTATCTGCAAATGTTGAACGAAGAAATAGAACAAGAAGCCACAATTGCTGCAGAGATTGCTAGAGACAGTTCTCAAGACAGTCAGAGTTCTGCTTCATTGAGTCAGGATCCACTTGGAGGACCAATTATTCAAAATGAAGCTGCCACTGCCATGGATGAGGTTGAAAGAGCTATGGAACAAGCTCAAGATGATGTAGTTAACTGAGAAGATTTGGTGAAACAACTAAACCTTGAGCAGAAACAGATATATGACGAAGTCACAGATCAGATTGAACATGGATTCACTCATGAGAAAAAAGAGAGGTCTGGTAAATGGAGCAATGGGTCATGTTGTTGGTTTTGTGAATTACAAAAATAGAGATGGAATAGAAATTTTAAAAATTAAGTTTGATGGCATTGAGGAAATAGAACAAATTTGTCGTTGTTCAGCTAGATTTTTGCTTGTGTTTTGTTTGGCATATGCGGTGACAATTCATAAATCTCAAGGTTTAAGTGTAGATAGCGCTTTGGTGAACATTGGAAGTTCTGTGTTTAAAGAGGGTATGGCATATGTGGCATTATCACGAGTCAGAACTTTATCAGGATTGTACTTGATTGAGTGTGATGAAACAAAGATTTGTGCTGATCTAGATTGTGTTAAAGAATACAATAGGTTAAGAAGAGAGAATGCTCCACAGTTGCCTCAATATCCTCTGTTTGAAAAACGTGTGGTAGGCCGAAAAAGAGGAAATGAGAATAATTGCAGTGAAGTAGTAGCAAAAAGACAAAAAGTAGATGAAACTGTAATTGTAAGGAGAAAGAAAAAAGATTCTGTTGAAGATATTGTTGGATTTCAGTTTGAAAACAGTTCTGGTGTCAACTGCTATGCTAATGTAGTGGTTAATGTTGTTTTTTTTCTTCAAAATATACAAGAACAGATTGTTGAAAATCGTGATCAAAGATTCTGTTTGTTGAATTCCATGTTTGAGAAATGTAACAGTAATAGAGCAAAAATAGAAAGTGTTTCAGAAATTCAAAATCTTCTAGACATATGTTCTGGTCAAAATCAATTTTCACAGAATATTCAGCAGGATTGTCAGGAATTTTTAATGTATATGTTTGATGTATTGGAAAATGAAGGCGTAGATATAAAAAATCTTTTTAGCCTTTCTTATCAATGGCAGCATGAATGCGACAACTGTACTTTATCAAGTACTACTAGAATAGACACTGAAAGATTTATATATTTGACTTCACCAGACTGCAAATCAGTGCCTTTTAATAATCTAGTTAAAGCAGCGGATCACAATATGGTGTGTACCCAATGTAAGTCTACAATGCTGTCCACATTATTTCTACAAAATTATGGTCAGTATGTCATTTTAATGTTCCAACGATGTAGACCTGATGGAACTAAATTGACAACTTCTATTAAAAATTTCGTTGGTTCTCAGTTATCAATATCAGGAAGAACCTTTGCAACTGTAGCTATTATTTTTCATGACGGTCCTTCTACAACATCAGGGCATTACACATGCTATTTAAAAAGTTGTAAAGGTTGGACCCACTGTAACGACATTCATTTGACTTTCAAACAACGTTTGCCTTTTGGCTTAAAAAATTCATACCTAGTGTTTTTACAAACAAAATTTAAGTAAAGGTAATTGGCCTTTGAAGACGGGAGCAGTTAATAAAGGTTATTTTGCTGTTTAAAAATATATTCTGAGTAAAAGTGATCCAGGTAATATAAAAAATTGACTTGTCATATAGGTACTGTAAGTGGATCTCATAGTAAGTGATATTAGTATTATAGAAAATGATGAACATGAGTGAGTCAGAGATGGTTTTACAAATACTTAAATATTGTGAAAATGTTGTATGAGCCTTTCTTTCAGAACGTCGGAAAAAAGGTAATTTCAGAGTTTCTTAGAGTTAATTTGAAAATATACTCAAACATCTGACACTATTTGGCCAAAAGGAAAGGTACAGGAATGAGTGAAGAGTCATGACTGAAAAAAAGGAGTATATGAAAATAATGAAAATATTTCAGATGTTCTTGGAGCTTTTCTTCTAGAAAGTCGATGAAATGGATTTTTTAGTGAACAGCAGAGTACTTTGCAACGAGAAAAGGACCTCCATGATATACTATTTGGCCTCAAGGAAAAGTAAGTCAATCAAAGATTAGTGTTCATTTGTCATTTGTCAGTATCTAAGGTTTTTTTTAAAACACAATCTTTTAGATTGTGGGTTTTTTTCCCGCTGTCATATGATGAGTAATTTGAACTCACTGTTTTAAGTGAAATTCAATATATTCTGAGAACAGCAAAAATAAACTATGTAACATGTTGTACAAGTTATTCTATACTTTGGATTGTGTAAATTAAATTGTATTCCCATTCTCTGACATTCACTTTCCTTTTTCCTCTCTCTTTCAGCTCTCTTTACTCACTCACACTGCCTTTCTCTCACTCTATTTCACACCCATTCGTTTACTCCACTTCTTTCACAACCCCTCATTCTCATTTCAACTGTCTGCATCCCCTCTGTCCCTTGCACCACTTTTCAGCTTTCTGCTTTACTTCCCTTTTCCGTCTATTCCTCCTTTGCTCTTTTACTAATTCCTCTTTACTCACTGAGCAGTATTGTCGCACTCTATCACTATAACTCACCCACTCTCCCTCGCTTATCTTTGTTTGCTCCTTTCTTTTGACCTCTTTTCTCTATTTTTCGTTCACTACCTCTATGTCCTCAGTGCCTCACTCTCCTTGTGTTATGTTCACTTGTGTTTATCTACCTTCTATCATTTCTTTTACAACAACTTCACTGCTCCTCTCTCATCGTTCTTCATCCCATTTCTTTTACTCTGGTTCCATTACTATCCCTCATTTCCTTTCTTTCAATGTCTTTCTCTTTACTTTCATCACCAAATTATTTTCTCTCAGTACCACTCTTTTAGTCCTCTTCTCCTCTCTTTCCTTTTTTTGCTCCTTACTCATTTCCTTTTGTCACTCATTGTACTCCACCTCACTCAGTTTTTCTCTTAGTGTGTCTGTCTACTAACTTCCTGACTCCATTTCCCTCAATCGTTGTATATTATCCTCTCTCCCTTCATCCCTTCACTTTGACTGTTCTTCACTTACTCTCAGTTATCTTCTATTTCTCAATCTTCTAAATGCATCCTTAATTAGACTCTTTTCCGTCTCTGTTATTATCTTTTTACTTACTACTGTTTCCTGACTTAGTTTTGCTAACTCACATTGTTTTAGTATCTTTCGTACCTTCAGTTCATTTCTCTGTTCTTCTCTTCCTCTGTGTCAGTGAATCTATATGCCTTACTCTTAGTAATTTGCTCTCATTCTATTTCTTTTTTTCTCTTTTTATCCTTCTACCTTACTTTATTTCCCTTTCTGTGTCCTTCACTCTTACTTTATTTCTAAATACACTGTTATGATTTTTAACCTCTTCATTTGTATATTTTAATTTAAAATACACATTTTACTAATTATAACTTATTTTTTCTTCTCTCTTTCACAGATACAAAGTGTAGTATAAAAACTGTAATTAAAGTTACATTTATTATATGGTAAGTATGACTATAAAAATGTATTTTGTCATCACCCTTTGCTTTAAGCTCACTAATATTTTCTCAAACAACCTCACTCCTGTGTCTTTATTCTGCTTCCCTCACTTATTCTTATTCTCCATGTTTACTCCAATTTCCCTATTTCCCCTCTCATATTCAACTTCTTTCAATCCCTATTCTTTACTTCACTTACCCTCTGTTCCCTTCCTTTGCTTCTTCACTCATTCTGTTTTTCTTAATTATTTACCTTACTCCTACACACACACCTCATCCCCCTCTCAATACATACACACACCTCTAACATACACCTGACACACACCACACACACACACCTCATACACACAAAAAATCCCCCCACACACACTCTTCACATACACACACACATTCCATACACACACATACATCACACACATATACACCCCACACCCATACACTCCTCACACATACTTCACACACCCTCACCTCCATCCACACCAAAACACCCCACACAGCCACACCCACAGACACACCTTACACACCCACACCCCGACCTACACCCACTGACTCCCTATAAGTCACACACACTGCATTACTTATCTTTCTTTGCTGTTTCACTCAAACCCATTCAGGTACTGTTTTCCTTACTCTCTTTGTCCTTTCTCTTTGTCACTCCCCATGTCTTATCCTAATTCAATTTTTCACCCTCTTTCACCCCTATTTACTTACACTAACTGGTCTTTTCTTACCCTCACTCACCGTTCTTCATTTATTCCGGTTACGCCACTACCCTTCATTCTCAATTTTTTACTGTCCTTTCTTTTTCTTTCAACACCCACTCACATTCTCCCACTATCTCTACTTTAGTCTTCTTCCTCTCTCTTCCCTTCTTTCGCTCCTTTAGTCATTTTACTTTTCTCACTTTCACCCTATTACACCTTCTCTGTTTTTTACTATGTAATAAACAATCTCTCTGTGTTCATCCTGTAGCTCTCTTTCTCTTAACATTACTCTCTTTGTGTTCTTCCCTCATGCTAACTCCTTCATAAAAATAAAAAAAATTCTATTTTTTGGGGGGGCACGCCCCGGTACGCGTACCCTAAGAAAAAAAAATTGACAGAGATTCATTAAAAATATAGGTTTATTTTTATAAATGAAAGGTAGTTCTAAAAAGAACTGTTTTTTTTCTTCTTTTTGTTGTTTTATATTTTTTTAATGTTTTTTGAACATTTTGTACTTTTTTTGGCTTTTCAAAACAGTTTTATATTTTTTTTTGTATTTTTTATGGGGAGAAACAAAAAACAGGGAATTGTAAATGGCTCAACAGGAGCAAAAAACAAAAAACGGAAAAAATTACTGTTTTTTGGGGCATTTGTGATTGTCACCAGCAGGGACGACAAGCTTCAGGCGCGTAGTGTAAGCGCGTCAAGACGTTGCGCGATCGTATGCGCACGCGTGCTTCCGGGTACGCTTACGCTGTGCGTCATATGACGCATCACGCGTCTACGCCAAACGTAACGATGTTGTTTTCGTTCGCGAAAATAGCGCTAACGGGACGCTCCCTGGTACGTGCCACGGGGCGCGCTGCAACATTGCGCTGACCGGGGCGCTCCCCGGTACACGCCCCGGGAGCGCCCCGGGCAAAAAAAAATAAAAAAATTACATAATTATACAATATAAAATTCATTATAAAAAATATTACTTTTCATACCTATAGGGATTTGCTATTAAAAAACCTATGAAATTCACTGAAAAAACCATAGGTTTCACACCAGTTATAGTTAGGAATTAGCATTTAAAAAACCTATTAAATTCACTGAAAAAACCATAGGTTTCACACCAGTTATAGTTAGCTGGAAATTTTACTGGCATAAAACCAATGAAATTCCCACGTTATAGTTAGTTGGACTCACTATATCTTGCGCGTGCAATGCACTGCTGATGACGTCACATATTACATCACTCATGACATGGTCAGTGACATCACTCATGACATCACCTTGAAACCTTTAATAGGTTTGACATCTTTAGCGGCTTAGATGATTGCGATTGATGCTATTTGATTCGGGGGGATGAGGGGCCAGATACAACGTTTTTTGGTGATGTGGGCATTGTTAATATGCCTGACGTACTGGTTAATACTGTGTCTTCTTGTTTGGATAAAACTGTACTTCACGATGTAAATGTATTCCATGATGTAAATATTCTAGAAGAGCAGGTATTACCCACAACCATCTTGAGTAACAACCCAACCGTAGAAGTACCTACCTTGGTAATTCAACCTGTGCTTCCCACTAACTATGAAGAGATGCCTAGGGCTCTTTCTGAGAGGCCACTAACTCCTAAGAAGTCGATCAAAATGGTCTGTTGGAATATAGCTGGAGTTGCAAAAAATTTGAGGGATCCGGAGTGGGCAAACTTTATAGAGTCTTTCGACCTCTGTTTCTTTCAGGAAACATGGGCAGTGGAGACGCCCCATAGGGTGGGTTACAAGACCTATGGAATTGGCGCGACACCCTCTAGAAGTGGAAGGCCGTCAGGGGGTCTTTTGATATGGGTGAAAATAAACTTTAAGGTAAAAATTGAGGAGATACCCACAAATTCTGTAGACATATTAGCTTTAAAAGCTACAGTATGTAACGGGAAGAACTTATTTCTTGTAAATGTCTATAACAGGCCTTTACCTTCTTCTGGAGAATCGCCAACTATTGCAAAATTAGATTGCTTCTTGAATAGATTAGATTCCAGGGATGATTTCGTTATCCTGGCTGGCGATTTAAATTGTAATTTTGAACCAGTTTCGGGTCTTAGCGAAATCTTTGATGAGGAAGACCAGGCAAACAAAATCCCTATTTTGGAGAATGTTAAATCGGTTAAATGCTCAACATTGGGACTACAACTGATTAGTTTATGTACGGAACACTCTCTTAGGGCTTGCAATGGAAGGTTACCATCCGATAGCTCTAAGAAACCAACATTTACCAGGAATAACTATAAAAGTAACTTAGATTTTGTTATTGCTTCTATTCCTCTCTGGCCAAATCTCCTGGACCTTGAAGTAATGGAACGGTTTGAAAGTGATCATTTCCCCCTAAAATTGACGTTAGATGTCTTACTTTTTAATAATATGGTCGAGCAATGTACAACTGAGGAAAGTGGCGTTAATAACCCTGAGATCCATATTAGTAACAACAGAAGATCTCTGAAATGGCCATTCATACTGGACCACAGTGACATCCTTAGTGAAATATATTCACTTCTGGCTGGGACCTTTGGACCCTATTTAGCGGCAACGGGTGAGGATGAAACCAAAACTTCATTCCTGCCAATACACCAAAATTTTTTTGCTGATTTACGATTACTAGTTACCAAAATGCCCAAAAAAAACCAACAGAAGATCCAGAATCTGTCCCATAGTAAGCCATGGTATGACAGATCCTGTAGAGAGTTAAAGAGGGAATTATTAATCGCAATTAAGGCCAAATCTCCATTAGATGTAAAAAAAGCAAGGAATAATTATAAAGCTGTTCAAAGGGCCTCAAAGATGGCATGGGAGGAAGACAAATGGGCCGATTTGTTGCTAGCCGCCAGATCGCGCGATAATGTGGCTTTCTGGAGGCTGGTCGCAAACGGGAATCACGTAGGTAGGGTGGTCAAGGACGTTTTTTGGGACGAGCAAACTTGGGTCACTCATTATACGAATTTATACAAAAAATACGATGACCCAAATATGGACAAGGATGTGGCAAACTACGAATCTCCAGTAGACCAGCTGGTTTTTACTTTAGGCGAAACAGAGCTGGCAATAACCCAAATTAAATCAGGAAAAGCCCCAGGCTTGGATAAGATCCCGGGGGATTTATACAAGCATGACTTAGGAGTATGGGTACCCTATATTAATTATTTGTGCAATACATTCTCTTGCACTTTAGAATTTCCTGAAAGTTGGAAGGGAGCGGAAACTGTTTTAATCTTTAAAAAAGGAGATAGGATGGACCCATGTAATTATCGGCCAATAAGTTTAATGGATATCTTACAGAAAATTTACTCACAACATATTTTATTATGCGTGAGTAATTGGCTAGATGAAAATACAATTCTGACCAAATTCCAAGCTGGATTTAGATCTAAAGTCAGCACAATAGACCAGATTTTTAGATTCTGCTGCCTCTATTGGAAGTACGTGGTGATTAAAAGGTGTCATTTATATGTTGCCTTTGTTGATTTAAGGGCAGCATTTGATCTGGTGCCTCGCAATCTCTTATGGAAAACTTTGAGTGCAGCAGGCATGCCAAATAATCTTGTCACTCAGATTAAAGAGCTGCATGTAGGGAATTTCGCGAGAATTAGATGGGGCCCAAATGGTGAACTAACTCAAAAGATACCCATCGAGCGTGGAGTCCGCCAGGGCTGCGTCCTGGCTCCTACGCTCTTCTCCCTCTTCGTAAATGATATTCCCTCCTTTTTAGAGAGATGCAAAAATGACTCTCCTAAATTGAACGGCGAAAAGGTGACATCGCTACTATTTGCTGATGATACCATTTTGATTTCCCAAACGAAAAATGGCTTACAGACATTATTAGATACTTTTAATGAATATTGTAGCCAAAAGGGGTTGGAAATCAATGGGAAGAAGACCAAATGTATGGCCCTAAATCCGATAAAACCAGATAAGGGCTGTTTAACATTAAATGGTGAAAAATTGGAATCAGTCCCCCATTTTTTATACCTGGGGGTGACTTTGGATTCAAACTTTACCTGGAAAGCCCAAATGGATAAAAGTAAATTAATCTTTGCTCAGAATGCTAAACCAATTCTTAGGGAGCAAAGTCTGAGCACTAGCAAAGCGGTGTCCCCAGTGATGGAATTATTTAAATCCAAGGTCCAATCATCAGTCCTTTACGGGGCAGAAATATGGGGTCCTGGTTCCAAGGAAACTTTTGGTGTCCTAGACAACAATTGTATGCGAAGTTTGGTAAGGGTTCCGAGAGGTACTCCATTAGTGCCCTTGGAATTGGACCTAAACTTCAAAAGAACCGATCACCAAGTCTTGATTCGACCCTTAATGCTGTGGGTTAGATTATGGCATGTTCCTGAACTTCAAGACTATAGAGACGGGCTAAAAGAAGTTATGATACTTGACAGCCAGGCTTCCACCCCATGGCTAAGGCATATTAAGACCTGGTTGAGTAATATAGGACTGAAACATTTTTGGGAGAACCCTGAGCAATTACCCGCCAACCCCAAATTAGTTTTAAAAAGGGCCTTTTGGAGCTTCATATTAAACAGGACTGTAAGCAATAGAACTAGTGGGACCTTGGTTTCAAAGTTCCTAAATTTTGAGGACGAACCTCTGTACGAGATTTTTATGGATGAAATAGAGCCCCCACTTGCCAAAACGTTATTTTTAAAGCTTAGATATGGAAACTTATTAATTAAAACTACTTTGGCTCGTTGGGCTAGGAAACGTGATGTAGCAACCCCAGTAATGGATGAAAATTGCTCTATGTGTGATCATAACCAGATTGAAAACGAGTAACATATCCTCCTTTTTTGCCCTTTTTACGCTCAGGCAAGAAAGAGATGGATTAAACCTATTTGCCTACTTTTAGGCTTGAGGTCATGTTCACAGGCTCTGAGAATCCTAACAACAAACACATCTCAACAGATAATATTTAGTGTCAGTAGATTCTTACTTTCTATTTTTTATCTAAGGAAAAAAATGGGGCATCAATTGTAACTGAACTAATTTGCTTGGAATTGATAAAGTGGTCCATTCTATGACTTGTGAATGTATTGTTTCCGCTCCAATTATTTCCCAACTGGAATTGCATTTTTTAACTAAAGTTTTTTATGTAATGATACGTTTTAGCTCAATGAAATGTAATGTAAAGTATGCATTGTTCTTTTATGGCATTTATGCAGAAATAAAGAATTTAAAGAAAGAAAGAAAGAAAGGCAGTGTATGTGACATTTGTTGTATATAAATAAGTATACATAAGACTCAGTGATTGCATGAGTGACTGTATGGATAACTGTATACTTGTAATAGTGATTTTTTTTTTGTCAAAATTGTATTTTATTATCAAGCAAGAAGGGAAAGAAACACTTGCGACGACCTCGCACAATTCCCCACACAGGGGGTTAGCTTGGCAAGCGGGAGAAAGCAAGAATGCAGCCGAATACCCCCAGCAGAGGTAGGCACATATAATAACAACACAAAGTGGGCAGCAAGTCAAACGTGCTCAGGCATGGTAGCAACACAGTCCAGAAAGGCCCAGCTATCAAGGGGGAATCGTAATCGGCAGCCGCCTCCTTGTCGTAGTGGTGAGTGACTCCCGCCACAATCGAGGTACAGTGAGGTTCAACAAGAAGAAATTGAAAAGAAAAAAGAAACCGAAAAGGAACTTCCCCCCCCCCCGGTGGTGGTAGCGTCCCATACTCACAATCATACACGCAACAGCATTCATACTTGGAATAGGTGCAGGGCCCTCAGTGTAGGTGGATAGACCGCCGACGGGAGTCCCTTAGCAAGGAAACGGACCAGTGGACCCCAGCGGAAGATAAAGTTCTTGAAATCCCCCAAGAAGACCTCAGCCATGCGTTCCATGCTCAATAGTCGCCACAGTCTGGCATACCACAAAGAAATCGCAGGGGCCCCCTTCTTCTTCCAGGCCGCAGCCAGAGTAGTCTTAGCCGCCCCCAAGCACAACCATAAGATCTTCTTATCCGCCCGGGTCTGATGTTCCAGCAGTGGATCTCGGAGACCCAATAACACATGTGCCATTGAGTCTGCCACTGGGTATCCCAAGATCTCTTGAACATGAGAGAGGATTTCCTCCCAATAGGGGCGAATAGTCGGGCAGTCCCACCAAACATGGCGGAAGTCGCCCAGCAGGCCACAGCCCCGCCAACATCTGTCAGAAGTGCCTGGAAATATACGATGGAGTTTAGCCGGGGTGAGATACCAGTCCATCATTGTTTTGAGATGGGCCTCTCGGAGTTCAACAGAATGGTTATGTTTTGCTAGGTCTCTACACAACTGCGACCACTCTACCTCAGAAATTTCTCGGTCCAACAAACTTTCCCATGAATCCATGTACCGAGGCCTTGGGGATATCGCTGTGGACAGGAGGTGGCGGTAAAGAAAGGATATAGTTCCCCGCATGCTAGAGGTTCGACCAAGGAATGACTCGAAGAGGGTGGGAGCTCTAGTGGCAGCATCGCGAACAGCAGGGGAAAGCGTCCAATGGAGAAGTTGAGCATGATGGTAGCGCTCCGTTGGTAGGACCTCGTAGTCCCTCCTGCAGTTGTCAAAGGTCAGTGGGGCTACTCCATGAAACAGGTGGGTGAGGGCCAAACACCCCCCCCTCCGCCAGGCGTCATAGGGAGCTTCAGTTTGGGCAGGAGGGAAGGCCGGGTTGAAGTGGATGGGCGTAAACGGCGAGGGAAACGTAGTCCATCTCTCATCCCCGGCGAGCGAGTCCCACACCTTCAAGGTGGTGCCTGTGGGGGTGCTAATGTACGCAATAATGGGCCTGTCCCTCTTGGGTTTCCACACCAGGTCCCAGATTGTCCTCCCCGCCATGCTCCTGTCCATGTGGAGCCAGTGTTTTTCTGATTCCGGTTGGGACCATTCCACCAACACCCGGAGCTGCGTCGCTTTATAGTAGAGGAGCATATCTGGTAGGCCTACTCCCCCTTCCTCACGCGGTCGTCTAAGCGTAGCGAAGGAAAAGCGTGCCCTTCCTCCCCTCCAAATAAAGCGGAGCATGAGGGTTTTTATAGTGCGAAAGAAATCAGCATCGACCACAATGGGGAGTGCCTGGAATAAATACAGCAGCTTGGGGAGCAGGGTCATTTTAATCACATGTATCCGTCCCAGCCACAAGATATAAAGGGGTAGCCAGCGCCTCAGATCAGAGCGGATACTTGCTAGTAGGGGTGGAAAGTTGGCGGCATACAGCTTCCCCACCATCGGAGTGAGGCGAATCCCCAGATACAGGAGAGACGAAAGCGTCCATTGCAGGGGGGACAATGGGCGAAGGCGGTCCACCTCAGCCAGAGGCAGCGTTAGGTTCAAGATAAAGGACTTGTCGTAGTTGATCTTGAAGCCCGCCACTCTCTCAAAATGTTCTAATACAGCCTGGACCTGGGGCAGAGACTGCGCGGGATCTGACAAAGAAAGCAGGACGTCGTCAGCAAACAACGAGATTTTATGTTGTTCTCCCGTGAAGGGCAGTCCCTGTATGCCTGGGTGTTCCCGAACCGCCATCGCCAGTGGCTCGATACTCAACGCAAAGAGCAGGGGCGAAAGCGGGCACCCCTGCCTCGTACCCCGGGAGTGGGGGAAGAAGGTCGACAGATGGCCGTTGACCGAGACTCTGGAGCGGGAGCAACTATAGTTCGCATGGATCATATCCAAAAATCTGGGTGAAAAACCAAAAGCCGTCAAGGTCTGGAAAAGGAATCCCCAGTCCACACAATCGAAAGCTTTTTCCGCATCTAGCCCCACTAATACTACAGGGAAGCGGTTAGCCATTTCAATAAGGTGGACCACACGGCGGGTATTGTCATGGGTCTGGCGCCCCTTAATGAATCCGGATTGGTCGGGGTGGATGAGTGCAGGCATAAGATCTTGTAACCTGGATGCTAGAATGGACGAGTACAATTTGGCGTCGATATTCAACAGCGCTATCGGTCTGTAGGAAGCGCACTTGGAAGGGTCCTTCCCCGGCTTGGGGATAATCGACACCACTGCCTCAGCCATGGAGCCGTGGTCGTGCCCGAGTCCGCCATGGCATTGAAAAGGTGCACCAAGTGGTCACTTATGTCAGCCGCAAAGGTCTGATAAAAGAGCGCCGTAAAGCCGTCAGCCCCAGGTGCCTTGTTGGGCTTCAGGGCTTTAATCGCCGTCAGCACCTCCTCCCTAGTGAAGGGGGCTTCCAGCAAGTCATTCCATTCGGGGGAGACGCGGGGAAGTGGGAGCGCATCTAGATAGTCCCTCTGGGCCGCAGGGTCCAGGGAATCTCCTGAATAGAGCGCCGCATAAAACTCTCCAAAAAGTTCCGCTTTTTCCTCATCTCGATGGTGAAGTTCACCCCTATGATCCTGTATACCTCCTATATATTCCTTCTCTCGCTTGTCCCTCAACTGGCGCGCTAGATGCCTCCCAATCTTATTACCCTGTGAGTAGGAGAGGCGGCACAATTTCAGGAGAGTGAACTCTGCTCTATTATTATAATGGGATCTGAGTTTCCCCCGGACCGCCGTCAAGGAGCCTGGTGGGATTCTGTTTATGAGTCACTTCTAGCCTGGCCAGTTCGTCCTCCTGCCCCTCTCTCTCCTCCCGGTGTCGCCGGTTGAGAGTTGCGTTGAGGGCTAAGCAACTCCCCCTAATAGTTGCCTTAAAAGCATCCCAGGTGACAAAGATTGATGTATCTTGGACAGGGTTAAGGTCAAAAAAGTCCCGAATCGCTTCTCGCAGAGCTCTACAGGGGGGGTCATCTCTGACCACAGAGGCCGGGAAGTACCACTCGCGCGGTCCGGCGTTATCCTGCACCCAATGAAAACACAGGGTTAGCAGGCTGTGATCGGAGACCGAGAGGGGGAAGATTCTGGCATCGCACAGGGCCCCTCGTAGGGAGCGGCTCAGAAAGCCATAGTCCAGCCGGGAGTAGGATTGATGGACATGCGAATAATAGGTGTAGTCCCGGGTAAGGGGATTGAGGACCCGCCATCCATCGATGAGGCCACAGTCTGCAAATTTCTCTTTCGTTTCAGTCGAGCTTACCCCGGCCTCCGCCCTCTGGGGTCGAGAGCAGTCCAGATCACGGTCCCACACTAGATTAAAATCCCCTAGGACAAAAAATGCCCCCTCAACAAAATCTAACACGGTGGTCAGCAAATCGTGGAGAAACCTATTTTGACCTACATTAGGAGCGTAAAGAACTAAAAAGGTACACAATTTGCCCCTAAGTACTCCCTTGACCAAAATCCACCTACCCTCTTTATCGTTCCTGACCCCCAGCGGTTGAAATCGCACTGCTGAACGGAACATCAGAGCCACTCCTCTGTGCTTGGTATGGGCCGAAGATCTATATATCAAAGGGTATTGCCTGTGCTTGAGGCGGGATTCGTCCTTCCTTGCCAGATGCGTTTCCTGGAGGGCCACCACATCCAAGTCATGATCCAAAATGTATTTCCATACCTTTTGCCGCTTTTGAGGGGAGTTCAACCCCTTAACATTCCAGGTGCCAACAACTAACGGCATAACGGGCAAAGATTCACAAGCAGCTCAACGCCCCTCCTCCCCATACCGGACACACACCAGTCCTTCCACAAACCTCGAAGTCTCTTTAACCGCACTACCCACCCAGGTCCTCCCCTCCCGCCCCTTACACCCAGATACTGTGAAGACAGAAACATTCTACGACATGCATTCTCGCTACCACCATCACCCTCCCATCCCTCCCTCAAACTTCCCCCCAAACACCCTCCCCTCTTCACACTCCCAAGTTCGGAGGGCCTCAACCGGAGTGCCACCTCCACTATGAACTGCAAGGGCCCCTCTGGGCCAACAAAAAAGGGGAACAAAAAGAAAAAGAAAAAACAATAGGCCACCAAAAGGGCGGCTCCAGTAACCCACCGCAGGTAGCTGGTGGGATATCGGCCAGTGTCCCATTTAGTTCTAGGACCGGGGTGTCTTCTCCAAAAGTACATGTTTACCCACGGTACCTGAATGGAGGGGGGGTGTCGCCCCTCCGCCGCTTAGCCGTCTTCCCTGTAAGTTCACGCCGCTCCTGAGCTGTTCTGTGACAGCGATTCCGTCACATTCGCCACCGAGGCCACTGCTCCATTCCTCTCTTGTTGGCTGGCCGAGGGATCCGGTCTGCTGTGCGCCGGCGGGCGCCCTACTCTTTGCCAGGAAGGCGAACGTCGTCGTCTTCGCGCTGGGGAGTGATCCGCACTCGAGGAGGGGGCCGGGTCGTCCAAGCCTAGTAGTTCTTTGGCTGCTTGCAGTGATCGGATCTGGACCAGCCGGTTCTGCCAGCGAAAGATCAGGCGAAAGGGATGGCCCCAGGAATACGCCACACCACGATCTCTCAGATAGGAAGTCACGGGCTTAAAAGTGCATCTCTTTTGCAGCGTGGTAGCCGCCAGGTCCTGGAACAGCTGGGGACGGTGACCTCTGAACTGCAAATCAGTTATCCCCCTCGCCTTCCGAAGAATACGTTCTTTAAGTTGAAAGTCATGAATGCAAACCAAAATGTCCGGGGGTGGAGCCCCCGTGCCTCTCAGCAGCCCGACTCTGTGTGCCCTGTCCATTCTGATCTCTCGCAGGTCATCCTCACCCAAGATCTGCAAAAAGAGCGCCTCCACATATCCACGCAGGTCCCCCGCCTCTCCTTCCCATGGCACCACGCGGATGCGAATGTTATTTCGGCGGGAGCGGTTCTCCAGGTCTTCAGTGTGGGCCTGTAAGTCCAAATTTTGCTCCGTCAGCCGAATTACGTCTTGTTGTAGCTGATGTACGTCCTCCGCCATGCCCAGATCGTGTTCCTCCAACGTGGCGACCCGCTCACCAATGCCATCCACATCCCTTCTCACCTCTCGAAGATCCGAGGCGAGCTGGGTCCGCAGCTCCGAGATGTCTTCCTTAATGGCGGAGAAGAGTTCTAGCATGAAGGCCTTGGTTGCCGGAGCTTCATCGTCGTGCAACCGGGGAGAGGAGCCAGTGCTGGTGCTAGGGGACGACATCGCCTGCGTTCCCCTGAGTGGCCCCTCCTTGCCGGGCTTGTCCTTGCGGTTTCTGTTCGCCATAGCGTTCCAATACCAAACAGAGGGGGGGGCACTGCCACAGCCCCCCCTCGAGCCAACACCGACCGCACCGCCGACTCTTCAGTAGTGCGTCTCGGCTCTAGGTCGCAGACCCCTGGGGGGGCCGGTTCCGTCTCTGAGGCCCGCAGGGTCACGCTTCAGGTCCTCTGGGCAGGGCACACGTGGATTCCCTTCAGCAGGCCACGGGCACCCGTGGTCCAAGTTCAGGGAACTCCCAATAAAGCACCGTAGTTCTTTACAGCGGTTCGGGCCAGCGCCGCCTCCGTCACTCCACCGGATCCTTGCTAGAGGCTGGGAACCGCGCCCGGGAGCCAGGCCGCAGATCCCCGCTCTCGCGTAGTCCAGGGTCCGCGCCGCGTCTCCCAGTGCAAGGCGATGTTGCTCCAGGGGTCTCTTCGGGCAGCCCGCGCCTCACCCCAGCGGAGCCGGACCTCCGTTCGTTGTGGACTTGTGGGCCCGTCGATCTCCCCCCTGGCGGCGGCTCCACGGTAGGGCGGATCGGCGGGTACGCCCCCGCAGCGCTGCACGCAAGGCCCCGGCTTCACTTGTCCACCACGGCACAGGCCCCGATGTGGAAGCGGGCTCAGCCTATCACCCACGCGGCCCCGGTCGCACACAGGGCACCCCAGGGGGTCCCGGGGCGTCGCTCTATAAGGAGAGCCGCTGGTAGAGCCCAGGGAAGGTGCTAAACAAGGCTTAGCAGAGCACAGCGGCGGAGGGACAGAGAAGACGTCTTACTCCATCGCCATCTTGGACACGCCCCGTAATAGTGATTTTATAAAACACTAAGTAGGAGTTACTATCTGTATGACTAAATGAAGTGGTGATTGTAGAAGTGTGTAGCTCAGTAAATATAAGTATGATCCATTGTTTGCATAAGTAAGCAGGATGACTGCATAAGTAAATAGGATATGTGCTGGTGTGTAATGTCAATATAGGTGTATAAGTATATTTCATGGTGTTCTATTGATCATTGACAGCATGTATGAGTGAATCTATAGGTAATTGATTAGATGTGTGTGTAGATCTAGAAATCACTGAGTAGGTTTTTAGATACTTGTATTGGTGTGTTAATGGATTCAAATATGATACTCTGTATTTTTCAGAGAGTGATGAAAGGTTATAGTAGTGTATGATGAGGTGTATCTGATTGTCACGTGGATGATGTCATCAGTGATGTCATTTGAGATGTCATCAGTGATGTCATCAGTATTGTCACTGACCATGTCATGAATGATGTAATATGTGACATCATCACCAGTGGATTGTGGGAGTTACAGTTAGTACAACTAACTATCTCAGTGGAATTTCAATGGTTTTGTATGAGTGAAATGTCCAACTAACTATAACATTACTAAAACCTATGGTTTTTTCAGTGAATTTCTAAGGTTTTTTTAAATGCTAATTCCTAACCATAACCTGCCTGAAACCTATGGTTTTTTCAGTGAATTTCAAAGGTTTTTTTAAATGATAATTCTGAACTATAACCTGCTTGAAACCTATGGGTTTTTTCAGGCTATTTCATAGGTTTTTTAAATGACAATTTCTACTTATTATGTTGACCACTTCCCCATATTTTCAACCAGAAACCAAATCGGCACTGCTACGTAAAAAATCAGACAATAGTTCCACTTACCACTAACAAATTAACATCAACATTTAACTACTGTAAGAACGTCGAACATGTACTATGTGAAATACATCCAACTCACATTCATGTTTAAAGAGCACTATGTGTTAGAGATTATAATTATACACTCCCGACACCCAACAAAATCACAATACTCAGCGCCACTACCACTACAACCACTCCCACTGACCTCTCCTTCCTACTACCTCAAAGGCAGCGCAAAACAGGACAACAAATCTTTCCAAAATAATATATCCCCTCAACAGCACACTAGCTTAATCTACAGAGATGTGGCAACCAAGTATTTATAAGGGAAAGAACTCGAACATCAACAATTATATACACAACGCTAAGACTACCAGTGAAATACAATACACAATTCACTATATAAATCAAAAACTTTTCAGCGTGTAGATATACCATTGATATGTGTAGTGTACTGAATAGTGGATACAACCATATTATCTCAGACACTGGGGAATATTTCGGTCATGCAGCTGTGTTCCCCCCCTCCCCATTGAAACAGAAGCAGAGTAGGCTAGTCCAACGTAAACAATGTCAACGTACAACTATAAATAATTAGGCTACTCCTTGGGCGTGGTTCACTTCTGCAAAGAGAAGAGACTGCACCGCAGCGAAGGTCTATATCCTGCCACGTGGCAGCCGCCATGACCGAGTGTTTCCGCGATACAGGCCGATTGCGAACTCAGTGCCACAGACCCGCATACTTATGTCTGTATCGACTAGTGGTTTCCATCGACACTGCGGACAGCAGGGTTCACAACTTGAATTCAACTTTGGATCTAAATTTGTCTTCAGTATCTGTGCTGAGAAGTGCCTTCAATCTATTCTGCGGTCAGTAGAGTTGACAACTTGATAACAGTTGAATTCAGCTTTGCATCAACACTACGGACAGCATTGAATCTGTCACGCCTGCCAGTTTTCGGACCAACTCGCGCAGGTAAACAAAGATGGAAGCATTGAAATAGGCATGTGCAATGGGGTCAGGCAGGAGTTCAAAGCATTACTTCCCCGACACACCAGTGCTTTGCATTCTAGTGTTCAGCGAGTCTTGCGTCGCGTCACTTCCGCTTTAGCCGTTTTTACCCGGGGTTAGGACTTGGGCTTCGTGGTTCCCCGTTCCTGCCACCTGCGCCTTAGCCGTAGGATTAACGAGGTTCTGTATCCTCGTTCTGTTCCTCCTAGGCATTTCTGTTGTTGCTGCCGACCACACCCTCTTGTTGGAGAGGCTTTTTGCCCCTCACCCTTCGTCTCGGCTCTTGCTTCTAAAACGGACACGAAGGTCCCAGCTTATTCTCCTGGTGCCGGCTATATTCTGCTCCCTTTCCCCCGGGAGACTAACCTGCTACTCCCGGTTCCGCCCGCCGGACGGACTTGTTGTTCCGTCGGCCAGCCGGACCAGGGCAGAGCTAGTGTTTGGTCGTCCTGGGGCATTGTGGTAGTCGTAGTCTGCCCAGAGACCCCTTTTTATATTCAAATCCTTTTTGCCCCTTATATTTTGGATATCCACTGGTTCTGGAAACTTGCATTTGTCACGGTTGGGGAAAGAGAAGATACGGTAACGCGCTTTGCGCACTTTTCCTTATTATTTCTAACAGTCAGATAGCTATATATATATAGAATGCTCATGTAGGTATTCTTGTATTGCAGATGTCGCAAACTGGAGATTTCAGCTCCTAAACTAACTTACCTCCTCTAATTCCCCTATAACGTGATAGGGTAAGGCCTGTTTTGTATTTACACATACACAGTGCTTACAAAAATACTAGAGGTAAAGTGCAGGTATTTTCACTACACAGGTACACCAATAGAATCATTCAGAAGACGAGGCCAAACGATTCCTGTACATACTTTATTGGACATTGACATAGTTTGGGAACTCCAGAAGCCTAAATCGGTAAACACCCATATAGAAAGGCCAATATATGAATATATGTGTTTTCCTGCTGTATGTTGACCATCTCCTTTCTTTTTAGTTGCTGTTTCTGACCATTTGGGAGTACCAGCTGTGGAGTCCTTTCATCCCTTTTTTCCTTGTTTTGTTTCCTCCTTTCCCTCCATATCACCATTGTGTTCTAGGGTTTGATAGACACAAGAGGTGTAGGGGGGACGGGTTGGGCTTGTCTACGGTTCCTGGCACTCCTGCAGAAACGTCTCGTGGATCCTTACAGAATCCAGCCTTGCTTTATTTAAGGCAGAGACAATTGTACTGTGTCCTCAGATTCTGTTAACTGTGACAAAATAGCATTCATCGATCTTTGTATCGACTACTGCCTTCAATCTACACTGAGTACAACAGGGTTCACAACTTGAATTCAGCTTTGCATCAAGACTACGGACAGTATTCAAGATAGCCTTGATTTATGTAAGGCAAAGATTATTTTGTTAAGGGATGCCACAAAAAACATTCCTCAATGACTGTAGTGAGTTCTGTTTTCAAATGTACACTGCGATCAAAAGAGTTTACCGCTTGATACCACTGGCGATTAAGCACTACAGACTTGATTTATTTAAGGCAGAAAAATAGTACTGTGTCGTCAAATTTTGTTAAAGTATTTAGCAAAGAAAAGCATTCCTTGATGTCTGTGTCAACTACAGCCATCGATGTACTCTGCGGGCAGCAGGGTTTACATCTTGAAGTCACCTTTTCATGTATACTACGGACAATAAGGAATTCAACCTTGATTAATTTAATGCAGAGATAATTGTATTGTATGTGTTCAGATTTTTTCAGATAGAATGACGATTGTACATGACGCATACCAGTAGACAAGAGACATACCACTGCAACCCCCCCCCCAAACCACAAATCATCACAGGGTACACACACACATAGTTCTTTTGGTACCACTAAATCACTGCACCACAAGTCATTTTTCCGTAGCCTTATTAAAGCAGAATTCACAAGGCAAAAAACATTGCTCCCAGTACAGCCCCCCTGCATTACGCATTATCGCAGGGTATGTACAAGCTCAGCGTCAAAGATACTACTAACTCAGTGCACCATAAATCATCAGAAAGAAGAGTGAACAGTTTTATGTCACAGTGAGACATTCAATTTGGGAAAGTTACATTGCACTGCGTGAAGAGGAATCATTTAATTTGTTATGAGGAGCAATCAGTACACCTAGTTTTCCCCGCAATTGATAACCATCAATGCTAGTTTTATTTTTCCCCCCTCAAAGTTCATATAGTCCAGTATGCAACAGTGAATGATTTCAGTGCAGCCCATTCAGACCACGCATCATCACAGGGTGAGCACACGATAAACAGCAGACGTACCACTATCTCAGTAGACCGTAAATAATCGCCACGTGCCCTTGTTCAGGCAGAATTCAATAGTGAAAACACATTTTTATCAGTGCGGTCTGCCTGGACTACGCATCATTGCAGGCTCCACACAAACCGCCCCTACCTGAGTCCACCACAACTCATGAACTCTTTACGATAGAATCTTCTGTGTATTATTTGACATACAATGCTCCTACCTTTGTACAGCAGAAGTCTTAAACCGTTTATGATTAAATATCTTTATATGATATCATGATTACTATTCTACTTCTTACCAACAACAACGTAATAAAATGGAGTCAAGCACACGTGCCCGTACCCACTTCAACTAGTTATCTGTGTCTGTGTATTTATTGTGTTTGTAAAATGCTGCTCCTCTGCCCTACCTCATTATATTGTGCTATAAATAGCGTATGCAATTATCTTACCTGTGACAGTAAGTATGGGTTATTCCTCCTTTTTTCAATTTTTTTTAGCATATTTATATAGCGCAAAATCAATCCAAAACGAATACGTTTTCAGGCACGCGTACATTACACATTACTCTACAATAACAGGATGTGGACGCAACTCCGAGGCTCGAACACTGATTTCCAGCACCAAGTTCTACAGTGTACCTGAATAACCACATACGTATATATATCTATATATATATATATATATATATATATATATATATATATATATATATATATCAAGCTCACTGGGGTAACCACAAATTGAGAGGCACGCAAGCAAAAACCAGCCTTTCCCCATTAAAAGCTTTATTCGGGACACGCAGCTTTGCATCTTAGTCCGCGCTGCCACAGCATTCCGCCTGACGCGTTTCGTGATGAAATCACTTCCTCAGAGGCTCACGGAGCGGTACTGGCCACACCCATTTAATCCCTTATACGCCTATTTCCGCATTTATGGGAGATGTAGTCCACCTTTACAGTCCTGAATCGTTGCTCCTGCCGTGGCACAATCGAAAGCCCTGGATGGGCACCAGGATGTTCAGCAGCGTGCAATTCCAGGGTGAGTGCTCCGGACAGAGCTCCTAAGATGTAGCCCCTCGGCCTCCTTCCCTTTACAAGGAGTGGTGCTCTCTCGGCGGCTGGTCTGCCGCTTTTAACATCAAGCTCACTGGGGTAACCACAAATTGAGAGGCACGCAAACACAAACCAGCCTTTCCCCATTAAAAGCTTTATTCGGGACAGGCAGCTTTGCATCTTAGTCCGCGCTGCCACAGCATTCCGCCTGACGCGTTTCGTGATGAAATCACTTCCTCAGAGGCTCACGGAGCGGAAATAGGCTTATAAGGGATTAAATGGGTGTGGCCAGTACCGCTCCGTGAGCCTCTGAGCAAGTGATTTCATCACAAAACGCGTCAGGCGGAATGCTGTGGCAGCGCGGACTAAGATGCAAAGCTGCGTGTCCCGAATAAAGCTTTTAATGGGGAAAGGCTGGTTTGTGCTTGCGTGCCTCTCAATTTGTGGTTACCCCAGTGAGCTTGATATATAGATATATATATATATATATATATATATTCACTGAAAAAACCATAGGTTATAGACCATATATAGTTAGGAATTAGCATTTAAAAAACCTTATTTTACTCACACAAAACCATTGAAATTCCATATATAGTTAGTTGCACTAACTATATATCGCGCACCCGCAATCCACTGCTGATCATGTCACATATTACATCATTCATGACATGGTCAGTGACATCACTGATGACATCACTGATGACATCTCAAATGACATCACTGATGACATCACTGATGACATCATCTAGTGTCTGTGTGTTTTTGTAAAGTTTAAATATGTTTTACATATTGAAGAATGAGTGGATGTATGGAAGACTGAGTGTGTGTGTGGCTGGCTGGGAGGTGTGTGACTGTGCATATCAATGTGTACTTGTATCAGTGATTGTATAAGAGAGTAAGTATGTGTTAGTTTATGTGTGAAAAGTATGGTGTTCTGTGTTTAACTGTATAGATGAGGAAATCGAAGTGTGATTGATTCTTCACAGGACTGACTAGGTGTATGAGTGCATATGATAGTGTTGTAATAATGAGTGACTGTATTTATGAGTGATTGTATGGGTGAATGAGTGAATGTGTGTGTAGACGTAGGAATCAGTGAGTGCGTATGTAGTAACTGGTATTGGTGTGTCATGATGTCATCAGTGATGTCATTTGAGATGTCATCAGTGATGTCATCAGTGATGTCATTTGAGATGTCATCAGTGATGTCATCAGTGATGTCACTGACCATGTCATGAATGATGTAATATGTGACATGATCAGCAGTGGATTGCGGGTGCGCGATATATAGTTAGTGCAACTAACTATATATGGAATTTCAATGGTTTTGTGTGAGTAAAATAAGGTTTTTTAAATGCTAATTCCTAACTATATATGGTCTATAACCTATGGTTTTTTCAGTGAATTTTCAAGGTTTTGTAAATGCTAATTCCTAACTATATATGGTCTATAACCTATGGTTTTTTCAGTGAATTTCATAGGTTTTTTAATAGCAAATCTTTATAAAAATAATACATTTTAAATCTAATTTTATATTTTATAATTTTTTTATTTTTTTTTAATATTATTTTTAGTGCGCTCCCGGGGCGCGGACAGGTGAACGCACGGGTAAGCGCAATCTGGCGGCGCGCCCCGGGGCGCGTACTAATGCGCGTCCCGGAAGCGCTATTGCCGAGAACGAAAACAACATCGTGACGTATCGCGTAGCCGCCACGCCTTGCGTCATAAGACACGTATCGCGTAGCCGCGAGATGCGTCTTATGACGCACCGCGTAAGCGCACCCGGAAGCGCATACGATCGCGCAACGTAAGCGCCCCGATGCGCTTACGATACACGCCCGGGGCGCGCCCCGGGGCGCGTAGCGTAAGCGCGTCAAACCATGTGACTTTAAAATAACACTTTTCATTGGTTCAGAACTTTTTTTTTTTCCAAATTGTGTGAAACCCACCCATTTCTCTCACTATTGCTTTGTACTTGGAGAGAGCAAGAGCTGTTGTGTCTACTCTATCTCCTACTTTTCTGATCTCCAGCAATGGCTGCAAGAGAGTCATCCAGCAGTGATTCAGAGGGATTTTTGGATGAGGACCCTCCTCAGCAAAAGAAAAAAACCCATTTCATTTGGAAATTTTACGACATCCCAGAAGGACAGAAAAAAGTCAACGCTCCCAAAGTAACATGCAAAATATGTGGGAGTAGTTTATCCAGAGGCAATCCTCTGAAAAAATATAGTTTTGGCAATGCCAATTTGATCCGGCATGTCAAAAGAAGACACCCTAACAACTTTGCCAGGGAGAGTGTCAGAGAGCTGGCACGGAATGTACCAACAGATGGCGGCAGCACCTCCACTGGTGGAGCAACACCTTCGGGACCACCCCGTGGAAGAATGATCCCTAACATTCAGCCGGTGTTTGCGGGCATCAAATTTTTGTGCGCAGAGTGTGACGAACTGCTCTGCTATGGGGAGCAGAGTGTTGAACTGATTGCCCTAAAGAAACAGCAACACCGCTGCTCTTCCAGTCCCTAAATTTTCAATTTTTTTTGCTCCTGTTGAGCAGTTTTGGAATCCTTGTTTTTGTTTTTCCCTTGAAAAAAATACAAAAAAAATATAAAATTGTTTTAAAAAGTCTAAAAAAATATAAAACAAAAAAAACAAAAAAAAAATATATATAAAACAACAAAATGAAAAAAAAAGTTCTTTTCAGAACTACCTCCAATTTTTAAAAAGAAGCTTTATTTTTTTAAAAGTCTGTCATTTTTAATCTCCATGGTACGCTCCCCCGTACGCTCCCCGGTGCGCGTACCGGGCGCTCACCCCCGCGAAAATCGATTTTTTTTTTATTTATTTTTTTCACCCGCGGGAGCCTTTTATGGCCCCCACATGAAACCTAGGGGGTCAGGGGGTGTGTACCCTGCTCCCTCTTGCTCATTTCCCCCTTTGATTTTTGCCACCTCTTGTGTCTCAATCCTACCGAGACACAAGATGGCGGCCGCTGCGGACTGTTTCGAATGTTTATAGACACCCGAGAACCAATCAGCTTGCCGTGCGCAGATCGCGTGGCGCGCCTGGAGCGCTCCCCTGTACGCGTACGTGGGAGCGCTCCAGGCGCGGCTCTAGATATATATCTTTTTTTGAACGTTAATTTCTCAAAATCCACTGGAGCACATATATTGAGACCTACAAAAGGCACATCGGGCTACCAGTCCCTACAATTTTGCCAAGTTTCGTGCAAATCCATTCAGCCGTTCAGGCTAAAAATGAGGCTAACCGCCCTATGGAAAACTCAATGTTAAAAACACGTTTTGGGACCCCCCTTTTTTCTCGGCCCCCCCTGGACCAACTCCCCCCAAATTTCCAGTGGCTGCTCAGAAACAAAATGTTCCATTTTGCTGAAAATTTCAGCCAATTCCGTCCACAAACGCCAAAGTTATTAGACATAGAATTTTCAAAAAACCCATAGGGAAAAAATCCTAACTATATATACCTACTGGCGACCGCCAGTAGGTAATATATATATATATATATATATATATATATATATATATATATATATATATATTCACTGAAAAAACCATAGGTTATAGACCATATATAGTTAGGAATTAGCATTTAAAAAACCTTATTTTACTCACACAAAACCATTGAAATTCCATATATAGTTAGTTGCACTAACTATATATCGCGCACCCGCAATCCACTGCTGATCATGTCACATATTACATCATTCATGACATGGTCAGTGACATCACTGATGACATCACTGATGACATCTCAAATGACATCACTGATGACATCACTGATGACATCATCTAGTGTCTGTGTGTTTTTGTAAAGTTTAAATATGTTTTACATATTGAAGAATGAGTGGATGTATGGAAGACTGAGTGTGTGTGTGGCTGGCTGGGAGGTGTGTGACTGTGCATATCAATGTGTACTTGTATCAGTGATTGTATAAGAGAGTAAGTATGTGTTAGTTTATGTGTGAAAAGTATGGTGTTCTGTGTTTAACTGTATAGATGAGGAAATCGAAGTGTGATTGATTCTTCACAGGACTGACTAGGTGTATGAGTGCATATGATAGTGTTGTAATAATGAGTGACTGTATTTATGAGTGATTGTATGGGTGAATGAGTGAATGTGTGTGTAGACGTAGGAATCAGTGAGTGCGTATGTAGTAACTGGTATTGGTGTGTCATGATGTCATCAGTGATGTCATTTGAGATGTCATCAGTGATGTCATCAGTGATGTCATTTGAGATGTCATCAGTGATGTCATCAGTGATGTCACTGACCATGTCATGAATGATGTAATATGTGACATGATCAGCAGTGGATTGCGGGTGCGCGATATATAGTTAGTGCAACTAACTATATATGGAATTTCAATGGTTTTGTGTGAGTAAAATAAGGTTTTTTAAATGCTAATTCCTAACTATATATGGTCTATAACCTATGGTTTTTTCAGTGAATTTTCAAGGTTTTGTAAATGCTAATTCCTAACTATATATGGTCTATAACCTATGGTTTTTTCAGTGAATTTCATAGGTTTTTTAATAGCAAATCTTTATAAAAATAATACATTTTAAATCTAATTTTATATTTTATAATTTTTTTATTTTTTTTTAATATTATTTTTAGTGCGCTCCCGGGGCGCGGACAGGTGAACGCACGGGTAAGCGCAATCTGGCGGCGCGCCCCGGGGCGCGTACTAATGCGCGTCCCGGAAGCGCTATTGCCGAGAACGAAAACAACATCGTGACGTATCGCGTAGCCGCCACGCCTTGCGTCATAAGACACGTATCGCGTAGCCGCGAGATGCGTCTTATGACGCACCGCGTAAGCGCACCCGGAAGCGCATACGATCGCGCAACGTAAGCGCCCCGATGCGCTTACGATACACGCCCGGGGCGCGCCCCGGGGCGCGTAGCGTAAGCGCGTCAAACCATGTGACTTTAAAATAACACTTTTCATTGGTTCAGAACTTTTTTTTTTTCCAAATTGTGTGAAACCCACCCATTTCTCTCACTATTGCTTTGTACTTGGAGAGAGCAAGAGCTGTTGTGTCTACTCTATCTCCTACTTTTCTGATCTCCAGCAATGGCTGCAAGAGAGTCATCCAGCAGTGATTCAGAGGGATTTTTGGATGAGGACCCTCCTCAGCAAAAGAAAAAAACCCATTTCATTTGGAAATTTTACGACATCCCAGAAGGACAGAAAAAAGTCAACGCTCCCAAAGTAACATGCAAAATATGTGGGAGTAGTTTATCCAGAGGCAATCCTCTGAAAAAATATAGTTTTGGCAATGCCAATTTGATCCGGCATGTCAAAAGAAGACACCCTAACAACTTTGCCAGGGAGAGTGTCAGAGAGCTGGCACGGAATGTACCAACAGATGGCGGCAGCACCTCCACTGGTGGAGCAACACCTTCGGGACCACCCCGTGGAAGAATGATCCCTAACATTCAGCCGGTGTTTGCGGGCATCAAATTTTTGTGCGCAGAGTGTGACGAACTGCTCTGCTATGGGGAGCAGAGTGTTGAACTGATTGCCCTAAAGAAACAGCAACACCGCTGCTCTTCCAGTCCCTAAATTTTCAATTTTTTTTGCTCCTGTTGAGCAGTTTTGGAATCCTTGTTTTTGTTTTTCCCTTGAAAAAAATACAAAAAAAATATAAAATTGTTTTAAAAAGTCTAAAAAAATATAAAACAAAAAAAACAAAAAAAAAATATATATAAAACAACAAAATGAAAAAAAAAGTTCTTTTCAGAACTACCTCCAATTTTTAAAAAGAAGCTTTATTTTTTTAAAAGTCTGTCATTTTTAATCTCCATGGTACGCTCCCCCGTACGCTCCCCGGTGCGCGTACCGGGCGCTCACCCCCGCGAAAATCGATTTTTTTTTTATTTATTTTTTTCACCCGCGGGAGCCTTTTATGGCCCCCACATGAAACCTAGGGGGTCAGGGGGTGTGTACCCTGCTCCCTCTTGCTCATTTCCCCCTTTGATTTTTGCCACCTCTTGTGTCTCAATCCTACCGAGACACAAGATGGCGGCCGCTGCGGACTGTTTCGAATGTTTATAGACACCCGAGAACCAATCAGCTTGCCGTGCGCAGATCGCGTGGCGCGCCTGGAGCGCTCCCCTGTACGCGTACGTGGGAGCGCTCCAGGCGCGGCTCTAGATATATATCTTTTTTTGAACGTTAATTTCTCAAAATCCACTGGAGCACATATATTGAGACCTACAAAAGGCACATCGGGCTACCAGTCCCTACAATTTTGCCAAGTTTCGTGCAAATCCATTCAGCCGTTCAGGCTAAAAATGAGGCTAACCGCCCTATGGAAAACTCAATGTTAAAAACACGTTTTGGGACCCCCCTTTTTTCTCGGCCCCCCCTGGACCAACTCCCCCCAAATTTCCAGTGGCTGCTCAGAAACAAAATGTTCCATTTTGCTGAAAATTTCAGCCAATTCCGTCCACAAACGCCAAAGTTATTAGACATAGAATTTTCAAAAAACCCATAGGGAAAAAATCCTAACTATATATACCTACTGGCGACCGCCAGTAGGTAATAAATATATATATATATATATATATATATATATATATATATATTAGCTGCCCTTCATGTGCCAAAAACTGCAACTTAAACCTTTCACAGTCCTGTATTAGTACAGCTACAACACTCCACTGAATGTACAACAAACATTCATAATTGCATAAATGCGTCATGTCCACCATCTTTTATGTGTGCAACTATGAACGAATATAGAGTCATTAATACCCTGTACCTTCCATGTTGGCCAAGTTGTGTGACTTTGCAGATATAATGACACATTTCTTTTTAAGACCCGGGTGACATCAGCACTACGAAACGGACACCCGAATTACTTGATTTCTCATATAGCTCACAACGAGACCACGTCCATAGCTCTGGAATCATGGTTCAGAGCCTCGCGCAGCACTGGCATACATCAGACCAATCCACTCCACTCCACTTACGCTTCCAGGAAAACACAACAATGAAACATTGCCCAGATTTAATTGTAGTGATTTCTTAGTTCCAGGTCTAGTTGTCAGAACGACACACACACACACACACTCCCTCATGGCTGGTAAACACCCACACCATACCCATCCAGAGCATCCGTCACTACACACATGACTGCACCAATAAAAAAGACGGGTCGCACGTGTCAACGCCATTTTAGAGTTGCTCCTATCCCAAGCGCTGTGATGGCCCTTTCTAGTGATTCAAAAGCCTCATATAAGCCCGAACCACCGAGTAGGGGGGCCGACCACTACGTGTGTGGCCTCTTTGGTCACTGAGTTAGTGGTATGAGAAGCACTGAGCGGGTGAGGAACCTGCGATGATGATGGGAGCACGAGTGTGTCATTAGCCATACCGATATCCACACTCAGCACCATATATGAGACTTCTTAGTGGCAGATCGGGACTACATGATGCAGAAGGTGTCCTGTCCACGAAAAGGTGAGTAGTGAGGCCTGGGTGAGCATAGGAAGGAGTCGAAGGGCTGTAGCAGACTGGATACAAAAAAGCGACGCAGCGATTTAGATAAACACAGTCCTATATAGTGTATCAAATTACATGTACAATTTTTTTTTCCAATAGCAGGAACGTTTTTATAATTGCTCAAACGTCCGGGATATAAACTATACAAATAGTTCTTTTAAATGCGAGAGGTAATGTGTGTGAAAGGCCGATGTTATTTAACTCCACATTAAGATAGTAACAATTACCAAACATAACATCTTTCTTTTACTATCTTTTAGATGTAGAGTTTCATGGTGCATTATGTCCCAGCACGTGATGAAAAACACACTGGTGACAGAAAGTTGAGCTGCGAATATTCTTTGCAGTCACTCTCTCACTTCCTCTCTTCTTTGATAAAAAAATTTACACACACTGTTAACTTCCTTTTTATCTTACAGGTTGTGTTTCACAAATTGGTGTCCACACCCCCCTCCCGACACCTCTAAAAGTCAACGTTCGAGGATTCTGCGATAATGCGTGGCCATAGTAACAACGTTTGAGAAGGCTGCTACGACACGTGGTGCACCCTCTTTGAATCACGCCAATGGCACAAGGTGAGCAAAAAAGCTTCTTTCCGAAACAACGACAAGTCATCTGTGAAAGGGGAGAGTGGGTAGTGTGCAGCAGCTTCACTATGTAAGAAAGCACAATTACCTCCGAGCAGTGACAATAGATAGATTACAACAGTCTGAGAGTCAAATCTACAAGCCCCTTACACCACTTTTGTATGTACTATACTATGAGTAACTCTATATGCTATATTTGAGATCACTAAACTGGAGAGTGCACTATGAACCAGCACATACTTGGACACACAACCAAGGCAGAAGGTGAGCTACAAGTATTTTCTCCACTATTAACTCCTCCATCTATTACTTTCACTCTCTCACAGTTTTAATGTCGTTTTATCTCCCTTTCTCTCTCTCCCTCTCACATCATTTCTCTTTCTCTTTGAAAGTTCCAGCCCCCCCTTCCTAGCCATACTTATTTTTGTAGCCCCCGGGGGTAACGGGGCCCTTGAGTGCTCCAGGAGGGGAACCACGTAGTCCCCCTCCCACAATACATAAACCCCGACGGGTGATGGTCCCCGCGGCTTTCAGGACCTTCGACCCCTCCCCCCACCATTTTTTTCTTTTTAGCCCCATTCGCTGATGATCCCCGAGGCTGTGGGGCCCCTCTGGGCCCAAAATAAAATTTCATAATAATTTTGCCCCCGGAATTTAACCCCCCAGAGACAAATTATTTTAAAAAAACTCGTTTATATTTTATTTATTTTACGGCACAGTCCACACACCCTACACGTATCCTGGTTTAAAAAAGAAAGAAAAATATGGGCCCTGGGGATCCTTCTAAGACCCCCTAAGCAGGTCTAGAGGGTAAACTTATTTCTACCCTGCCCTCTTTCTCCGTTTTGAGCATATATTCCACTGATTTCCTCAGCCTCGCTTCTACTGAGGCACAAAATAGCTGGCAACAGTTCCTGGTTTCGAATGTTTACAACCGCGTGACAGCCAATTAGCATTGACCGCGTGATCAGGACGGTGTGCTTATGCTACGATGCCAATCCTCGCACAATCCGCGGATCCACCGCGCCCATAGATATGTGAATGACTTTAACCGTAATTTTCTCAGGAACTACTGAACAGATTGACACCATATAAGCAAAAGGCACAAGTCGGAACTGAGGACTACCTCTCTGACAAATTTGGTGTAATTCCGTTCAGCCGATTGGGCTGTAGCCTTGGCTAAAGGTCCTATTGGAAATTGCATGGGGAAAAACACATTTTGGAACCCCCTTATTTCTCGACCCCCGCTTGACCAATCATCCCCAAACTTTCAGGGAAGGAGCGAAACTGAGCTGGCCAAAAGTTTGGAAAATTTCAAGTAGATTCATCAATCGGCGCCAAATTTATTGCCAATAGAATGTTGCGGTTTTCCTATGGATAATAAGTCCTAACTAGAACTACTTACTGGCGACCGCCAGTAGGTAATATAGATATATTTACAAAAACATCCCACTGCACTTCATCGCAGAAACGGGACACAGACTCCAAGCTTTGTACTGATTTTAATTTCCTTTATTGGACGACATGACTAGATGACATTTCTCGCCCACCACATTGGACTTGCTCATATCTATCTATCTATCTATCTATCTATCTATCTATCTATCTATCTATATATATATATTTTACATCCAGTACCACTCCCGAAACAATGGGTCCGAGTCCACTCGGTGACAGGGAATGATGTTTATTGCCAATTAAAAGCGCAGACAAAGGAGTTGGTATTGTCCTTGCAAATCACATAAGAGGGGGTTGCTGTGCCCAGGAACCGCTGGACAGGGCAGATACGTTTCAGCCTTTCTGCTTTCTTCAGTGCCCGTTTCTCCCCAGCAGCAATGACACACCTGAGGGCCTGCTTAAATCATAGTTTGTCCTCTCACATTGGAGTACTGCACTGGCCCTTCCTCCTTGCTGAGTGCGCTGTTCCTGTTTAAGACTCCATGCCGGGTTTTGTGTTTCCACGTATATATATTCACTGAAAAAACATATATTTTAAAAACTTTATAGTTAGAAATTAGATTTTAGAAACCTTAGAAATTCACTGGAAAAAAACATGGGTTTTAAAATCGTTAGAAATTAGCATTTAAAAAACCTTAGTGACCAACTAACTAGAACGTGCCTGAAACCTGTGGTTTTTTCAGTGAATTTCTAATGTTTTCTAAGGTTTTTTTAAATGCTAATTTCTAACTATCACGTTTTTAAAACCTATGGTTTTTTCAGTGAATTTCTAAGGTTTTATAAATACTACTTTCTAACTACAATGTCTCTGAAACCTATATTGTTTTTTAAGTAAATAAAAAAAACGTGCATAACTCTTGTAGTGAAAAACTAACTGTAACAGTAGTCTGTTATAAGGTATAATTTAACAATGTTTACAATTTAATTAGCACTAATTAACATCTAAGTGTTGAAAAAGTGTGACGCAGCTATGATACCTGACTTCGAACAACAGCAGTTACAGTTCGATTCCCGGCTCCTGCGGCACATTAGCCCACCACTATGTCACTGTGGGCAATACCTTGCTTAATCTTCCCGACGCCCCCGAGCGCCGGGACACCTCTCTGGAGGTAGCTGTACGCTTTAGAAATACTGGCATTTTTTTAATTTAAAACCATAGTGATGAGAAATATTAGCACATATTCTTTTTCTTCTACTCCGAACGATTTTTTTATATCTTCTATTTACAATTATGGCAATTATTAGATGTTTTTAGTCCCGAGAAAGGAAATTACATGGTTTGCCAGGTAACAGTTTTTAAGCTCTCCAATGTATGTACATATTAAGGAGCTTATACGTGTGAGGATCAAATTCGAAACCTTTACCTCTTCACATTTCGTAACTTTTCCCAACACATGCACAAGTTAAACAGTGAAAACGTGAGCATGTGTCAACTGTAAAATGTGACATCTAAATGGGCGGAGCCCCATGTTCCTTCCATAGACTACTCAATAACTAAAAAGTATAAAACCACACCCGTTGATCGATTAGTTTTGTTTTTGCAAGTTATTTACACGTGTCCGTTCTGTGATGCAGGTTTAGTTTCTTAGCGTCGGATTCTTCTTTTGCGACAACAAAACATATTACGGAGTTGTAAATTTTTTGATTATGGCATAGCAGATATTTATAATACATAGCAATTTTTGATAATTTAAAGATTTGTATTTAGAAAAAAAATGTATTGATTGTTTTTGCCATTTATATGTAACGTCAGCAGCTTGTATTCAGAAACAGACAGAATGGAGAAAACACTGTTCATTTTCTTGCTCCTTTGAGCTCATATAGTGTGACTTTGTATATTAGAATATTGACAATATACTTGACCTCAGAGGTGTTGGTGACCCGTGGGCGCGAAGTCTAAAGATTTATATGCAAGGTCAGCAGCTTCTGGTTCTTACTCTGTTTCCCCCCTGCGATCATATAGTGTGAGTATGTATATTGTAATATTCACATTCATACTGACCTCAGTGGAGTTCATGACCCATCGACGCGAAGACGAAAGATTTCGAAGTCCCCAAAGTTATTCATCTTGTTTTGTGTTCATGACTTTATTTTCTTTTTCCTATTGTCTGGCATCAGTGACGCTGTATATTGTAGTACAGTGTTATTTTTTCAGACAACAAGAGTTGGAGATTTGTTGGCGCCAGAAGTAAACCATCTGAAATACAGCTTACTGACCTTTATAACTTACTTGATCAGATATTTTTACAGTGAGAACATTTTTCGGAATTGCACTCTAAAAAAGATTGTTTGCCTGAATACTTTCTTACTGAATGCCTTTGATAACCCTACATTTATGAATGATATTTTGGTATTTCTCTTTTTCTCTGTTGTGGTTCCTATTCTCCTTCTCCCTATAGAATATATACGAATAGTAGTGTATATTATACTACTATCCTATATGTTCTTGTCTTGTGCTGTGCTGAATACACTCCGGTTCTTTGTGTTGATCCCTGGCTATCGGCAGCATTGAGCGGTTGTGAGCGGTAAATGTAAATGTAAATGTGGGTGTACTTGTAAAGCGCACTGCGACTCCATGGAGTATCCTGGTCCTGAAGACCGCTGGGGAACCCGTCCTGGTTTTCCCTGTGAGATGGTCCCTTTCTGGGTATCTCCAAGGTGAAACCAGGCATCTCCGGTGTGGGGGGCCGTTGTAGAAATGAGGCAAGCTTAATGCCCAGAGTTGCCGAGTGTGTTCCCTGGTTAGAGTAGGCACCGAAGCGAGAATTATCGAGTCCGTTTTGACCCTGGTCCATGACCCTGCCGCATCGGGAATTGAACCCTGGTCCTGGGCCGTTCTCTGCTTACGGGTCTGCCGTATCTAACCAGTGAGCCACACCACTCCACGGTGTGAGTGTGGCAAGGTGGACGCTGTGAGACTTTCAGAGGTGTAGTGTAGTTCCTATTTCCCCAATAGGCTCTGCACATTGGAATAATATACACTATAGGTTTGCCATAGGACTGAGGTCAGTATGCCCCTATTGAGTATATTAAACTTAATTATTTTGTGTGTCAGCTAACTCAGAGGCCACTAGAAACTCCTTGTTAACAAGAAGGGAGTAGTTTCTGGCAACCGCATAAACATGACAACTTTGTTTCCCTTTAGAATCGGAACACGTCTCAGAATCTTGTAAACAATATATAACAGTTTCACTCAGCTAATCGTGCATGCTTAGTTTCTTCAGAGTTACACAGAAATGGTAGACGGGTGTTTCAATAAAAGGATTTATTGAACATTCTTATTTCTCGTGTAAGAGATATGAACTGCTACAATTATAAGACAGTATGCAAGGTATATTAAGAAAGAAATAATACTGCGCTAGCATTATCTTTTAGCTACGACACCTATATTCATATACATACATAACAGAGGCTAAAATGCGAGTACTCATACGACCGGCTCTCTAACTAGTTCTACCCCAGTGTACCTAACCTAAGTGTAGTACAAGGTAAGAAGTAGGTGCTGTATTCTATAGAATGGTATGCTATAGTTTGTATGCTAGATTTGTATGCCAAGAGTCACTCTAGTTCTAGCCAGCTCTATACCTTAGAATGAGAGGGGTGGGAATCTCTTTCCGGGTCTCATACTCCGCGAAGGGAGTCAGAACACTGGAAGCTGGATTCTCTGTGAGCAGGGATGACAGCGTCTTGTCAGTGCGTCAGGCAGGGAATTGGGCTCCTTTAAGTCGAGGTCTCTTCCGAACTGGGCCGCGGCAAGCCATATTGTGCAGTGCAGCCGAGCCATGGTTTGCCATGGTAAAGGAAGGTATATTTAAACATGGAAGGTGCTTAGGAATGTTAGCATTGACGTAAAGTCAGGCAGAGGAAGACGTCATGAATGAACCCTTAGGGTATAGCGGTTCATGCATAATAAATGAGTTCTTGGAGAAATCAATAATCCTCGGCTAGGGGAACTCCCAATGGCTTAAGGTCTGTATTCTAAGAACTCGTTGTGACGTTGGGGTGGACGGATGTAGGTGACCAGGCCTCTATTTGGATAGCATGGCTAATGCCTAAATGAGGACTGGGATCTTATTCCTAAATAAGGGCAATGCGAATAGTGCCTATATAAGGACATGTTTCAGGAAAACCAATATACGGACACCTAAAGCGGAATACAACAGAGGTTTCCAGAGGTTTCCCATGGCTCCAGACATCTCCTGCCAACCCTGTCAACCCTGACGCCAGCCTCGCAATGTGTCAACCCGCACTTTGTGCCCCTGGCGCTCCCCCTGCTCACGGAATGGTGAAAGTGGTAAAAGCGGCAAAAAGTTCCCGCAGTGCTCCGCTGGTTCCAGTTCTAGTTGGAGGCGCTGCCTGCGACCTCCGAGATCTCCCTGCAGCCCTCACCGCAGAACACAGCCGCAGACCGAGCTACAAAAAAACCCCTGTCACCAATCCTTGCCACGGCTGGACATCGGCCCGCGCTGACTTGGTGTTCCAGGCTGAGGCGGGACGCCAGCAGACCACCAGCCATCACCGGCCTGAGAATTGCAGAAATTTGCGGAGAGAGGTCGCACCACTTCGGTAAGGCGGCTGAGGGCGAAGGGGGGCAATAAAGAGTGGCCTGCATAACTGGGCCTGACCTCGCGCCTATCTCATTCTTCAGGTACCAGCTGTCGGACTCCGCCCCCTTCCACCTCGCAGCTTCGCTACTCATGCTGCCCAGCTGCTTTTCACTTCACGCCACAGCCCCACAGCCCCCCACAGCAAGCAGCCAGGTGGTTGGAGTGGAGGAGTGTGAGAGCAGGCACCACCCCTCACCTTCTGCCCTATACATCATCCTTGTATCGCCCCGGCAGTAGCCCTGGCAGCAAGAGCTACTGGGACTACTGGTGACAAGACAAACAGCCCTGAAAAAGCAGACAAACTCAATTCCCATGAAACCAGACCTAACCGAAATTAATTGAACTGATTAACTACCCCTTCACGTCGCTGCCCTTCCACTGGTAGCTGACAGACCTGTCCCGACCTGATTTAGAAGGGCTCTCTGGAAACTCAACGCAACGCAACTGGGCAAATGTGAGAAACAGGGCTTTCTTAGAGGACCATGAGTATCTCAACCATGAGGTCGGGCAGGAAAAGGGGGCAGCGCATGGTCACTGCGCGCAAAGCCAAACAAAATGGAAAAACAAAACCAAGCGCAGCAACTTTGGTAACAGCCACTGAAGTAGGGGAAGAAGTAGAAGTCCCCAGCAACCTAGCACAGAGCCCTGGAAGCCGCTGACCTCTCTTATACCAATCAAAGATTTCGTCAAAATTCCAATTTCTAAAGGACCCAGCGTTGTCTATATTCTCTTCCAGTGACAAAATTCTGGGCCTTAAAGATCCACTCCTCCCTCTATTCCCCATACAGCCACCGACCACACCAGTTACAGAACAAACTACAGTGAGAATTCCAGTGGCCAAATCGGTGGTCTCTCCACTAACATCAGAAAAAATCTGGAAACATTAAACTAACAGCCCATCTGCATCTCAAGAGGGGGTGGAGGAGGTGGAAACACGAGCTAAGGAGTATGTCATTCGTCAATCCTTGCCTGCCCTCACCCCTATCCGTAACGCCACAACAATTTCAACTAACCTCAAAAAGCAGAAGGAAGTACAAAACTTACAAGAGTCCATAACAAAGAACGCCAAGGACAAAAACTTTGGGCAGGAGGACTCAATTGGACGCAAATTGCATTGTCCTCCCGAACCTGAACACCTCTCCAAAGTTGCGCCTTAGAAAGAATCCCCCACACAATCTGCCACAACATTGAGAGGCCATCAAACCGGCCAAATCTTCCTTAGGAGTGGAAACAGGGGCGTCCACAATATCCCCAAAGAGTCTTCTGAAACTTCTTTGGATTCCCCTGTTTCCAGGGGAGGTGGGCAGGACCCCCTCTCCTACCTGGGATCACAGGAGTAGGCGGACCTAATAGCATCCCATGCATTGAACACTCCTGAAAAACAGCTTCCGCCTACAGCCTGTACTAATATAAATCAAGGTAACAACCAAGAAGCAGTGATTAACAACTCAATCTCACGAAAAAGCCCTCCAACTCCTTTTTTTCCTTCAGGTTCATCAAATCGAACTGGGAATCAGGCATCGAATACATGGGACATCCTATTAAATACAATGCAATGAACGGTTGACGTACTACACTACCAGTCCGACAAAATGGACCTGAGTTGACACTATTAGATACTCTAGCCCTTTTCGTGGGGGGACTAGACGACAAACTGGGCCAATTAAACCTTTTAATCAGCAGAGCTCAGCAGGAAGCAAAACAGAACTGCAGCTGTGGTCCTGTAATTGACAAATTATCGTCACTCTCCTCAATTGTTTCTACTCTTATAGAAGGCCTGCCAAGGGCCCAAATCAAGAGAAGTCAAGGGCAAACTCAAACAAAGCAGTGCCCAAGGAGTCATCAAATAGGGACTCTGTTGCCCAAAAAAACTCTGGCAACAATCCTCCTATCTGTCATGAGGGCAGCCCATCCACTAGGTCCTCTCCACTATCCAAGGAGCAAACACCAAAGCAGAACGCAAAGCAACATCGTCAACTCAGGAGGAAAGAACAGAATAAAATACCATCTCTGAGCCTCACAAAGTTTTACCCTCTATTTACAACAAAAACATCACCGCAGCAAGCACAAGCACAATCAGTTATCGCATATGTCCCCGAAGTTACGGGAAGATCCAATCAGCTAAAGGACACCTACACTATGGAAAACAAGGATGTAATACAAGCGGATACACCACTTTTAGGTGCAGCCTGGATATCACGCAATGGTCAAACAGATATCCAAGGCAACAGGAAAATTAAAGTCAAGTCAAAACAGGATGACAGCACCAACAGCCAAATGTCACAATCAATTGAGTCGAGGGAGCCCTCTAGTATCCATGGTCCAAACCAGGAGTTGGCCCAAACTTCAACCTTATATGTGCCACTTCTACTGGGCGCAAATCCCCATACACCAACCTTGCTAATTGAGCTGCCAGCTCACAGGATCATTTTGGATTCAACTAAAGCATCAGGGGAAGCAAATAAAAAAAACGATAACACAAGTAGAGAATGTAACAAAGTTCAGGGAGCCCCTAACGAGCCATGGGCCACTACATTTGGGCACATGGGTCACTCTGCAACACAAAACTTAAACTCGGATAATGACCAAGACGGTTCCACAAGCCCAAGAGTCCCTGATTCCTGATGCCTCGATCGGACCGAGTCAGCAACTCACTAACTTCACCACAGAATATCACTTGGGGACAATCTTTGGAAAAAAAACCTCTAATTAACCAAACCAGGAACTCTGCCATTACTATCTTCACCCCAGAATACGAATAAAAAGATCCTTTCGACATGAACAGAGGAATTATTCTTCAACTCCTAGGCACAATACCTACACTAAAAGGTATACGTTCTACTGATCTTCTTTTAATAGAATTTGTAAAGCTGGACAAAGCAAAAGGAATGGAATCCACCAAAGCCACCTGGAGGACAAACCAAATTGCAAAAAAAGTCCTGGAAAAACAGGATACCTTTAAAGCCTGGGGGATACAAACCACTGTGTTCTATAATACAGGTTACCCATTCCCTTTACTTGATATAGCAAGTGAAGGATCCACCCGCAAATGCAATAAAACTTCGTCTGTACTTAGGGGGGGCACGAGGACGGTCACCACAAAGAGAACAGATATCAAATATACAAACGAGTACAGTAGACAACACACAGTTGCCCCTGTTCCCCATCGGATCACTAGAACTATCAATACATCTGGTCACCCACAGTGACAGAGAAACAATGAGGCATTGTGGAAATCAAGGTACATTACCCCTGAGAATATGTTCATGGAATATTAACGGGCAAATCAACTAGGCCACTGACGCTGAATTTCTTGACTAATTAAACACCTTTGACATCATTCTATTGCAGGAAACATGGCAAGAGGAGCCCGTGCAAGTAGAGAGATATACTGGTTTCCACACTCCCGCCCTTAGGAAAAGCAACTATTAGGCGGCCTGGCTACTTAGATCAAAATAACAAAAACTCATAGCACAGTGGAACAACTGCTTCTACTCACAGCTATAATGTTGTGTTTCGATTTAGATGCCCGTTCATAGGTTTACTGAATCATCGGCCACATGCATCATTGTAGGATTTTGCAATTCCTAAATTGCAAAAATTAAGGAATCGCAATTTAGGAATTGCAAAATCCTATGCATCAAGAAATCCTAAAAGTTTTTAGGATTTCTTAATTTTCGGAAATTGCGATTCCAGGAATTACGATTAAGGAATGGCATTACATTGATTCCTATGGGCCTAGAGGCCCATAGGAATCAATGCCTTTTTGCGATTTTTTTTTTTGCCAATGACATTTTGTTGATGCATTGCAAGGGTGCTGAGGGGGGTCCGAAGGACCCCCCCTGCACCCTTGAAATGTTTGTTTTAGTGCAAGTTTCACACACACATGTCCAAAGGACATGTGTGTGTGTAACATGACACTTTCCAAAATGCATTTTTGTGCTTTTTTAAAGAAATTCGCAAATTAACACGAGGGTCAACCTCGTGTTAATTTGCACTTCCTATTTCAAAATTCGCATTTTTTTACAAATTCATGCATTGCATTTAAGGAATCGCACAAATGCGATTTCTTAAATGCATTCGCATTTTTAGGAATTGCAAAAAAATGCGGATTTTCAAAAATTGTTTCATGCATCCCAAAAACTTATTTAGGAAGCGCAAACGGCCGAATTTACTGATTCACACCGTTTGCACTTCCTAAATAGGTTGATGCATGTGTCCGCATGTCCTTACATAGGCACAATTCGCATTGCCCTAATTTAGGCATAGAATCCCAGTCCTTATTTAGGCATTGGCCATGCAATACAAATACAGGCATGGTCACCTACATCCGTCCATACCTTGTCACAACAAGTTCTTAGAAACCAGACCCTTAAGCCATTGGGACATTTCCTGCTTGGATTATTGATTTCTTCAAGAACTCATTTATCATGCATAAACCATTATACCCTAAGGGTTAATTCACGACGTCTTCCTCTGTCCGACTTTACGCCAATGCTAGCATTCCTAAGTACCTTCCAGGTATAAATATACCTTCACTTACCATGGCAAACCACGGCTGCATACTTGTACGGTTGCGGTTACATGCTTTCACGGCTCGCCACAGCAAGTTCAGAAGGAATTTGAGTCCCCGCCTGACACACTGACCAGACGCTGTCCTCCCTGCTCGCAGAAATTCCAGCTTCCAGTGTTCTGACTCCCTTTGAGGGTTGTTGGAGTTTGAGACCCGGAAAGAGATTCCCACCTCTCTCATTCTAAGGTATGAAGCTGACTAGAACCTAGAGGGACTCTTGGCACTTACTAAACTTAACATCTTAAACTTAGTATTTACCATACTACAGAAAACAGCACCTACTTCTTACCTCGTACTACACTTAGGTTAGGTACACTGTGGTAGAACTATTTAGACGCACCAGATGAGTATCCACTTTTAGCCTGTGTTATTTATGTGCATGTATATGAATATAGGTCATAGCTAAAAGACAATGCTATTACAGTTTTATTTCTTCTTACTGCTCACGCTGTACATTCTATGTCTTGCATACTGTCTTGCAATCATAACAGCTCATATCTCTTGCACAAGAAATAAGACTGTCCAATAAATCCTTTTACTGAAACGCCGTCTATTCTTTCTGTGCAACTCGGCAGAAACTAAGCATGCATGATTGACTGAGTGAGTGAAACTGTTATCTATTGTTTCCATGATTCTGAGACATGTTCCGATTCTAAAGGGAAACAAAGTTGTCATGTTTATGCGGTTGTCAGAAACCAATCCCTTCTTGTTCATTCGAGAAGTTTCTAGTGAACTCTGAGTTAGCTGGCACACAAGTAATTAAGTTTAATGTACTCGATAGGAGCATACTGACCTCTGTCCTATGCTAAAACCATAGTGTATATTATTCCAATGCGTAGAGCCTATAAGGGAAATAGGAACTACACTACATGGCGCCCAATGGTTTGGTAAGGCACTAATTTAACGCTAGATACTGAAGTAACTCAGTCGTGCTTTTCTCAGAGACCCCCTACTCATAATACTCCATAAGACGTCTGGAGTGGGTAGGGATAATATCCGCTAGCTGAGTAGGACGAAAATCCTATGTATTAGCGGTTTGGTTTGTTCAAGGTTGAAGGATACAGTATTCCAAAATATTGTGCACCTTATCTTTGTTTCCTTGAAACTTGCTCTACAATTTTTCATTAAACAATGACCAATCTCTGGAATAATGATGAGGCTGCACTAGTCGACGACGCATTACATCTCGCTGTAGATACTACTGGTTTTAATGAAACCGATGCAGATGTTATAAACATCCCTCCGAATTTTAGAAAAGCCATCACTCTAAAACTTATAAAACATGGCCTAACACGTAGAGGTGGTAGAGCAGGTTTCGTGATAGAGGCACGTGAATCTTTTCAGACAGAGGTGTTCTATTCATCGATACTATTTCCAGAATCAAATCCAGTAACAAAAATGTTTCACTTCTACAAAGAAGATGAACCACCTGAGGAATACATTCCTTTCGAGGATGTTGAAATTCCACTCACATACCAGGAGCATCAGCTCTGGTTTAAAGGCGCCCTAAAACATTACAATCACATTACCAGGCTCGGTCCACTAGGTAGACCAGAAGCAACATGGCCGATTTTAGCCGGCTACACACCTCATCCTGACATTGAAGCAATGTCAGATGAGGAATTACTTAACCAAATACAAAAATTAATAGAATTACACAGTTGAAACCACAACTGTCAGGAGTTCCTGAAAAGGGCTCTATTAAACAAAATCCTTCATCCTCTAAAAAGAAGGGGGAAAATAAACAAAATTCAAAACAGAAATGTCTAAATCAAGAGGGAGGTCTCCACAAAAGGAGCCCTCGGAAAGGAGGTATAACCTCAGGAATAGGGATCATTTGAAAAAACCTGACAGGTATCAGGATACTGATAAACGTTCCTCTCGTACCTTTCAGATATTGTCACAGACATCCGAAAGAAGAGGACGGTCAGAGCAAAGAGAAAAACGCGTGAAGTCCAAAGACAATCAAAGAGAAGAAAAATAAATCAAAACCTCAATTATCCAATAAGAAGGTAGCAGGTCTGAAGATCAGACATGCCGAAAATTTTGAGGACACAACTCAAGAACGGAGAACGGGCTCAGACAATGCTCGACAGTGCAGTAGAAGTAACAATAGCTCGCCAGAACCTGAAGGAACTTCTGGAGACAGTGGACTTGAATGAGTACATACAAGTAGAGACTGTAGACACCAGGGTTAGTTCTCCACAAAAGTTATATGAAATAACACTCCGGATGGAGGGAGACATACCAAGAAAAGTGAAATCACTCTTTTGGGACAGACTTTCAAAGGGTTATGATATACTTCAAGCAGAACAGGACTGGCCACCAGAATTTGTTAGAGAGTGCCCACATGGCGAAGACATCATTATGCCAGCTTTCTCCAACCATGTTCCAATACATTTAAAATATACATATGCCAGGAAGTGGGCAGTAGCCCAGGCCCCAGCATTATACAAAAATCATGTAAGATGGGATGAGGACTCACCTCACCATAAAATCCAATTAAAAACATAACCAACTGCACAAAGGCAGTACCCAATTAAGCAAGAAGCTAAAAAACAGGCCAGGGAGATCGTAGATCAACTTGAATACCAAGGGGTGATTGAAACCTGCACCTCCTCAATGAACAATCCTTTGTTTCCTGTTTCCAAACCTGACAACACATATCTTCTAGTTTTGGATTACAGACACCTGAACACTTGTTCTAAAACATTTGCAGTGCAAAATGCGCATAGTACAGCATTAATGAATAACATTGTGCGTAAAAAATATAAAACCACATTAGACATTTCTAACGGTTTCTTTTGTTAAAACATAGCACCTGAAAGTAGGTATTTGACAGCTTATAATGGGGACCCAGCGTCACTTCCGTTGACTGCCATAAGGGTTCAAGAACAGCCCGGGGTTATTCTCAGCATGAGTAACAGAGTTACTACAAATTTATGATGACGAGGCATTGTCATATGTCGATGACATCTATCTGACAGACGATGACCTGGATAGGCACTTGAACAGGGTGAATACCATTATTATATTGGGCTTCACCTCTGAGGGCTACAAATTCAATTTCAAGAAATCAAGAATTGCCCACTACAATGTCCTTTTCCTAGGATATAAACTTTCAAGTGAAGGTAAAAGCCTGACAGCTAACTATTTAGAAAGATGTGCGTTGCTCCAGCCTCCAAAAACGCTGAAAAACGTAGTCGATTTTTGGAAGAACTTACATTATAAATTACGGAGAAAGGGTTAAACCTCTCTATGAATTAATCAAACTAGATTTCAAAATCAAAAATTGGACACAGGAACACACAGATATCCTGCGTTCACTTGAAGCTGACATGTTAGCAACAAATCACTTACAAAAACACGTAAATACATGCAAATTAGTGATCCGAATAATTCTGGGTCAATGTGTATTCAGCTACTTAACTTTTAATGAAGGTGAAAAAGTACCAATTGCAAAAAAAATCCCATTTGTATACACAAGCGGAAATGCGCTTTACATCAACAGAAAAAAATCTGACAGTACTACAAACCTCTGTAGCAAAAGAAAGAGCTCTAGCTCAGGGGAAACGCATAATTGTCGTGACTCCAATACCAGCCTTAGAGGCGGTTTCAAAAGCGAGCATTCCGAATTCAAAAGCTTTACATTCGAGATGGATGCAATGGGTTAATTCTCTTGCTGCAACAGATGTTAAATATGTTTTTGATCCTTATTTGAAAACCCAAGCATTCCTGCAATATGAACACAATTGTTCTCTGCCTACTGAGATTCTCACTCTTGACCAGTACAAATTTATAATTTATACTGACGGATCAGCACAACCCGCTATGGGAAGTTAGCAAGCATACAGTGCAGCATATCATATCGTTAAAGTTCGTATACGAGATGGCAAATTCAGACAGATGGTCACAAATTAACATTAAAAGAGATGTACTGGTGACCAGGGATGAATACACTGATTCACATTGTCATCAATAACTGCATAGACTGCAATTGAGAGCACAGAACAGAACGCTACCAGACACCTGACTACGACGTAGCCAGCCCAGTATAGACACCTTTGTTAGACAGCATTAGACTATCTACGTGCAGGCGTCCTTTTAGACAAATACGATCCCACAAACCCTAAGTCAAGGTTCCTATGGATGTGGCCTCAGCGCTCGGCTGACGCTCGAATTGTTATAAAAGATTTGCAAGTCTTTATCGGCACATACGCAATAGGCACACTACACTCTGACCAGGGTCCTGCGTTTAGCTCTCGAGCTTAGAAAGAAGCCATGGCCAGTTTGGGCGTAGCATTGCGGTATTCCTCTCCAATCAATCCTGAGGGATATTCTGTTGTAGAAAGGAAAAACCTGGACATAAAGCGGTCTATAATAGCTAGGGCATTAGGTTTGGGTGATGGGTGGGTCAAACATCTTTATGGGGTTTAACGCTCATTAAACAATTTGCCAAGAAGTTCTCTAGGGGTGTCGAACCATATGAGGTCCTATTTGGGGCACGAATGTGGGTCCCAGATCTAGAATGTGCAGGCACAGTGGAGGAAAACAAACATTTTGATATCAAAGATTGTTTGGCTGTTTTACAGGACTTAAATGAACTAAGATCGAAACAAAGCAACGTGTTCCTGAAGCCAACCACCACTGGGGAAAATCCAGCCATCCCAGCAAGGCCTGTCTGGATCCCAAAGCTTGGGGATCTAGTCAGAGAGAAGATTGCGGACAAGAAGGAATTTGGGCCTTCTTACAGACAACCAGTACATGTCCTAGCAATCCACAGATCAAGAACAGTACTTCTGACGCCCCTTGCTGGTAAAAAGGAGAAAAGACGTGTGCCCGTCAACCACATCAAACCACACTATGTGGCCAATACTGAACAGTAGGCCAAGAGGACTCTGACTAAGTAGTAGACACACTCCTCTAGCTACTATCCAAGAGGTTCAAACTGAAAGACTCATCACCTTCGAAGAGTCAGAAGTGAGAAATGAAGGACTAAGCAACAATGCTATGGAACTCGTTCCTCTTGAAGCCCAAATAACAGTTCGTCCTGATACACCTGTCAACACCAATATAACACGTGATCAACTGGTTCCAGCGATTTCAACGAATCCTGATGCAATTCCAACCATTGACAGAACTGCATCTGGCTATTTCAATAACTTGGATACGTTTTCTGAGGATCCAAGCAAACCTGAAACAAAGCCAGCCCAAAGACCTTTCAAAGAACAAGCAACAGACTTTTTTCATCTCCTGAAAAAGACGCACCTGGTTTCACCATGGATTGAACTATGGATTGTTTCTGGAATATATGTTTCTTTCTGCTTTGGCTAACTTTAGTAATGACTATGAGTATGCTGATAAATGGAAGATATATTCAAATGGACACAGTAAGGAAAAAATTGAACTTACTTCTGAAACCACACAAATCATCCCATTGTGAAGCAGGAGACTTGTCATCTGTGAACATCACAGCCGTTCCTATACAAGATGGTATAGTTTGGGACAAAGCTGAATATGACATATTCGGCCCATCTGAACTTTTGAAGATTCCACTCTTATTTAAAATTTCATAAAGCGACTTTTAACTCTAGTACCTTTTTTGATGATTGGGACTTCAAACTGTTAATAACATGATGTCTGATCTAGAAAAACCGGCTGCATTCTCTAATCATGATTATTTAGAGGGTTCATCAGACTATAAACAGCTTTATAGTTATAACCACTATGGTCATCATTTCTTGCATAAATCTGCAACACCTAGAAATGGATTTATGTATAACCAATGGAACATTGTCCTCCCCCACCAAAGGTTAGCTCAAAAACGTTTGCAATGAAGTTTCCATATTTTTCAGGGTTCAACATATCCAATCCAGAAATGTTTTATTTAAAAAATGTGAACAAAACAGGAATGAAAAATATGTTAAGCAAAACAAAACAGATTTATTCTGCAGCCTTTAACACTCAACTGTCTAGACAGGGTTTTGAATTTTGGGAAGACACAATTGACACAAAATCTGTCTGGGTACAAAAGATTGGCAAGTGCAGGGGATAGAAGCTTTGTTTAGAGCCTGTATCATCCCACAGCAAAAAATGTTTTGAATGACACTGTCCAACAAACTTCTTTGCCTTGGATTAGCCACGATCAAAGATATGAACACTTCGTCCATACCTAGACCTGAAACTAATAGCACTACACAGGGGGAGGTCGACGTACATACTATTTTACATCACAACAGATCAGATTCCGAATGGAAAAAATGGTTGCTCTGGACCACAGACACAAACATCTGTCAGGAACGATTCCTGAACAAAATACAGGGTTTCACTATCAATAGGCCAGACCCATGCTATGTTCAAAGACAGCATCCAGGGGTAGTAACAACATACAGTGTATACAAAATATGCCTTGATTGGCTACAGAACTCTACGCTAGAGGATGTGAAACATTACTTATCTTTACTTAAAGAAGGTGCAGACCGTAGGGATTTCTTGCTAGGTTCAAGAAAACCGCATCAAAAACATTTCATATATGCCGGTATCTATGCTGCTTATAATGAAATATGGAAGATTACCCAGGCAGAAACTGCGGAAAGAATACGAGAAATTGATTGTATTAAATTAGAGAAATCTCTCGCTGTAGTCGACAATGGGTTAACGACTCTGTCAACCAGAATATATTAATTGGGCAACATATTATCCTCTGCCATAGACATTATGGAACAAGACTTGGTTATGCTGCGACAAGACCAGTCTCAACTACGTTCTATTTTGCTATTAGACTGGACGCTACAAAACTTGCGTGCAGGCTATGTGCCTTGGTGTTTAATCAACACTACATCTCTGTTTTCAGAATTCAATCTCACTGATAAAAAGGGCAAACTGGAACAGAGGGAAGCAAAGTATACAGTGCTGAGCATTGAAAAACTGGAAAAATTGCCATTTACGGTAGCAGAAAAACAAGCTACTGAATGGATCATTCATTGCAAAATAACTCTGGCTGTTACAACTTTCCATTTTCAGTATTGCCTAAAAAATATACCAGCAGGCAAATATGAAAGGTTGGGTAAAGAATACATCAAGACATCCTGGGATTTACCTTACACACTTTAGGGTCTAAGGAGTTAGCCTCCTCTGGCTTTTTACCTTTCCCCCTTCACTCCGTCTAGCAATGGCTGAACGCAGCGGTTTGTCTTATGATGATTCAGTCTTTCAGTCCATCTTAGACAATATGCCTGGCATTTTTGGAGACACTCCCTACACTATCAGTTAATGTAACAGACGATTGGACAAAGGTCTTAACCCTTAAAAAATCACATTCTCGCACCCTGACACATGGCTTGGCCATGGCTGAGTACTTGAGGGCAAGCTGTGCTCCCCCAGGCCTGATAGTAAGCAGTGCCCCGCGCCTTTTCCTCAGCGACAAATCCTTCTTTAAAGATTGGTCACTAATTGCTTGGCGCTGCACCCGCGATTGGCTAATATTAATAATTAGTACAGCCAAGCGGGTAGCAGATGCCATTTTAATAGAAATACAAGTCCTGGAAGGTCAGATCAAGACCAACATTACACCCTCTGTTTTTAAGAAACAGAAGGATGAATCTGACAAAAACAACAAAGACGCCAGTGATTCAATTCTTCAGACAAAAGTAGAAAAATTCAAGAAGGATTTGGCCAAAGTTACAATGGAACGTGTATATCCCTACACTAGTGACACCTATAAAGCCTTCAACTTTAGCAAAAGTGGCAGGAAATTTGGTTCAAACTACTCTGGCTCTAGCTCTGATTCTAGTAGCGACCAAGATGTTACGAATCCTCCACCACAATTTGCAAGAGGTCGTGGCAGGGGAGGGAGACACCAGAACTTTGCAGGCCCACAGAATTTCTCAGGACAACCCTGGTGGCCCCCTACGCCATGGGGCCATCCTGGAATTTTCCAAACACCTTTCCAACCACCCTATAGCAAGCCACTCCACCGGCATCACTCCCAGCACAGAGAAAGCTCTCCTGGAAAGGAAGTGTCGTGAGCGCATAGTTGGTTACTGGTTGCGCTGGGACGCCTCGTTGCTGAGGCAGCCATGCGCATTATAAATCCAAAATAAATAAATGAATAGTACAACTTTTGGGTTTACCTCGTCTACGAGAATTAAATACCACATGGTTTCAGTCATTCAGACCAATCTGGCAAGATGGCACCTTACCTGTTCTACACTGCCTGCTTTGCGGTGAAAAATGCGTGCTAGACATCTGTCTAACTCTCCCATCAGTCATGCCAACAGATATCGATACTCTGCTGGACCCGATAACGGCCCATGCTCTGTGTTGTCCCAGAAGCTACCAATCCTGATGACGGCATTCATTGAGATCTCACAGACGCAAATTGCTGCTGCTGAGGTACGAGAGGAAACAACGGCCACGCAGGTAACTTCAGAAACAAACATTGCTGATGCTACATCTACGGGCATTACTGAGTTGCTAGAAGATCTGGAGAACATTGGCCTAAGGGTACTAAATGGCAGATTTGTTGATGACTCCCTTCTGGCCGCCTCATTACTCTCAGGCCAAGTAACCTCTACAATTGACTACACCTTAATGACTCTCCCATTCTTCCAACACATAAAAGGCTATTGCCTAGGAGACAAAGGGGACAGTGACCATCAGCAGCTCCGCAAGAGCAAGGTGGAACTTAGGAAACGTACATGGGACACAAGAAAAACACCAGAAAATGAACTCTGGGCCAAACTCCATTAGGACTCCAAAGGAAATAATAGGGCATGTTTCTGGCAACGATAAACACATTCCAACAACTGGCACATGGTGGCCTAATAACATCCATAACAGAAAACAATTGGGCATCCTTTTTAGAACGTCACTTCAATAAACGGGTATTTGGATTTAATATTAGCAAGGACAACCAACCAGCACCCCAATTTCAAACTATGATGACTGACGAGGACGAGACAATTGAAATCGATGCTGTCATGATCGGGGAACAAATATGTAAAGGGAGGAAAGAAGGAGCACCCGTGCCAAAAGGGATTCCACTTGCTCTTTTTAAACAAGACCCAGTATACTGGTCAGAAACCCTAGCTCCTATCTTTAACTCTGTTAGGCAGACTAGGTGTTTGCCCACATCATCTCGCCAATTATAAAGCAGGGGGACAAAATCCTACCAAAAAACTACAGTTTAATTGCATTATTTTTTAAAAAAACATTTTTATTGATTTTTCAGCATAGAAAACAAGCAATAAGCATGTCAGTATCGAGCAACACTCCCACATTCCCATTTTCGACCCCCCTCCCTCCCTCCCCTCCCATCCCTTGTTCTAGGACACATATTCTTATTTCCATTAGTTCGTCTAGAATTATCTTCCAGGCCCTTAACAGTAGCAGCGCTGGGACCTGTGGCTCCACTCCATTCATGTCCATCATAAGCTCAGGCCTCCATGTCCCTTTAAAGCCCTCCATCCAATCCATGGTAACGACGCCATTTGCCCCACACCCTACCAAACTTCTTTGGGCACCCCCTTGCTTTGTACATGACCCTTTCGGCCTCCATATACATGTCCAGTCCCCTCCTCCAGCTGGGGTGTGTCGGGCGCACCCCACTTCCGGGCCACGTCTCCTTTGGCCACAACCAGGGCAAGCATCAGGAAAATCAGCAGTGGGCGGGCCAAGTCCACATCATTAGTCATTTCCAGGAGTACCAACTTTGGGTCTAGCGGAATGGCCGTTTCCAACACCTCTCCCAGTTCTGAAAGGACCTCCCCTCAATATGTTTGAATGTTCGGACAGGACCAGAGTGTGTGAAGGAAGTCCCCCCTTTCGTGCCCACAGCGTAAACAGCAGGGATCCAGTACTCTCCCCATCTTATGCAGGCGCACTCTATCAAAATAGGACCTATGGAGTATCTTAAATTGGACCAATCTGAGACGTGATTTAATTGCTACCTCCATAGGATGCATCAGGACCACACCTCAGTCTACTTCATCCATGTCCCCCACCTCCCGCTCCCACGTGGCCCTAAGGCCCCCACATTTATCTGGTCTATTATTCATTATCGTTTTATACGTCAGGGACACTGCCTTCCCAGGGATCCGTTCCTGTAAAAGGCAGCCTTCTAATGGAGCGTACTCGGGAAGTGCCTCAGTCAATGCCCCTTCTGCCCTCCATGCATGCCTCAATTGTAGATATTTAAAATATTGGGATCGGTGGAGCCCATACTCCTGTTGCAATGAGGGGAAGGATTGCAGCGCCCCCTTCTTGATCACATCTCCTAGAGTAGAGATGCCGATTGCATCCCAGCGCTGGAACCCTCTTAACTTGCTAAGTTCCCTCATCCAGGCGCATTTCCATAGCTGGGTTTGTTTTGTAGGTTTGTGTTCCCATCCAATTGTCTTAGTTGCCCTTTTCCACGCCCCCAGCGTAATTTTAGTAGCAGGCAGTAGTCTGGCCTGTCCCCTGCCTCCATACAGAAAGTATATACATGTGTGTGTGCCCATGGAGTACCTTTCTAGCGCATAGGTGGGGTGTGTCGCAGGTGCGTGTATCCATTCATTAACAGGGGTCAGGTGCTCCGCCCAGTAGTAGGCCTCTAGGTCAGGCAGTGACATCCCCCCATCATATTGGTGTCTCTGTAGGGTCGATAGCGCTACCCTGGGTTGCTTTCCCAGCCATAGAAAGGACCTCAGTGCCGCATGGATGTCACGGAAGACCCCTCCCTGTACAGGGAAGTATTCATTCTGAAAGGCATATAGAAATCTCGGTAGTGAGATCATTTTAAATATCGCTGCCCTTCCCAACAGAGTCAGTGGGAGAAGTTGCCATCTAGCTGTGTCCTCAGTAAAGTTTCGTACTATGCGGCTAATATTCCGTTCATAGGAAAGAGCTGCATCAGTCGTTATAAATATTCCTAGGTATGTAAATCCCTCTCTAGTTGTCTGCAGTCTCGCAGGCAGCGTGGGACACCCGTCCCCTCCCTGTGGGTTATAGAGCATCGACTTGTGCCAATTGACCCGGTAGCCAGACTTGGCCCCGTAGCGGTCCAGCTCTGAAAACAGCACCGGTATAGTTACCTGATATAGAGGAGAACGTCGTCTGCGTACAGAGACAGTTTTTCGTCTGTGTCGTCTGCTTGTCCTATCCGAAAGCCGGTAATCCATGCATTCTGTCTAACTGCGCATGCCATTCTTTCAATAGTAAGGGCAAACAGCTGGGGCGACAGGGGGCATCCTTGCCTAGCGCCCCGTCTCACAGGGAAGTCCCTTGATAGCTTCCCATTGACCCGAACTCTCGCTCTAGGGTCAGTATAGAGTAGATTAATTTTACGTCTATATTTGGGTCCAAAGTCAAGACGCTCCAGTACCCCTTCCATAAAGGGCCAGTGGACAGTGTCAAATGCTTTTTCAGCATTTAGGGATAGGAACCAATGGGGGTCCTTTCTGTGACATACCTCTACTAACCAGTTATGAGTCCGCCGTAGGTTGTATCTGGTCGCCCTATCCGGGAGAAACCCTGTCTGGTCTAGGGGGACAAGCCCCATTATGACCCTTCGTAGGCGGAGGGCCAGAATCGTTGCATAAAGCTTTGCCTCCACGTTAAGGAGGGAGATGGGTCGGTATGACGAACAGTCATCAGGTGGCTTACCCTGTTTGTGAATTGGAACAATCGTGGCCTGTCGGAGGTCTACTGGGAGTTGCCCCTCTGCTTCGGCATCCACAAAGAGGCCCAGCAGGTGGCGGATCAGGAGATCCGCCGTTTTCTTAAAGAATTCCGCCGGAAAACCATTAGGGCCCGGGGCCTTCCCCGTACGGAGTCTAGTCAGTGCCTCTCTAATTTCCTCTTCTGTGATATCCGCCTCCAATTCTTGTTGGTCTATCTCCTCAAGCCTCGGAAGGTTAATGTGCGCCATGTATTGCAACGCGTCCTCCCTTGTCCCTAGCTCTTGTGCGTCATAGAAGGCTTCATAGTGCCCTGGGAAAGTATCTGCATTTCTAACGTCTGTTCGGGCCCATCCCCCCTTGACGTCCCTCACCTTTTCCACCCATCTTTCATCCCTCTCCTTCCTGCTTAGCCACGCTAGCATCCTCCCAGATTTATCCCCCAGATCGTAGATGCGATGGAGAGTCGCCAGAGCCTGTGTCTTAGCTTCGCCCGTCACCAGGTGTTTGTATTGGGTTTGTAAATCGCAGAGGCGTCTAAGCGTCCCCGCGTCTCTGATAGCCTGGTGTTCTCTCTTTAGCGACAATATTTGGCTTTCCATATCCTGGACCTCACCCTGAACTTTTCTTCTATCTTCTGCAATTCTACATTGGGCCCTATCTCGGAGTACCGTTTTGAGTGCCTCCCACAAGACCACCCGGGAGTCCACTGACCCTATATTTTTGGCCAGGTACACCTTCACATCTGTTCGTAGGCCTCTCAAAATCTCTGTATTTTGTAGGTCTCATGCCGACAGTCTGAGTGTCCTCGATCCCCTCCTCGTTTCCCCTCCCACCTCTAACAACAGTGGTGAGTGATCGGTTATGCCTTGTGTGCAGTACTCTGCGGTGTCTGAGACCTGCAGCGTCTGTCCTGCAATAAATATATAGTCCAAGCGAGAGTACATCTTGTGCGCTCTGGAAAAGAAGGAGTACGCCCTAGTCTCTGGGTGGAGCCATCTCCAGACATCAAGCAGGCCCAGTGTAGTCATTGATTTGGCTAGCGATGTGGGACTGTGGGGTTTGTCACGGTCGCCCGTCCTGTCCAGTACTGGGTTCATCACATCGTTAAAGTCACCCCTTAGGATTTGAATCGTGTCTGCTGTGTTAAGAAGAATTTCCGTGATTCCCCAAGTGTAACTGCCTGTAGCTTGGGTGGGGCATAAACTGAGACAATCGTGTACTCCTTCCGTCTCCACTGTCCCCTCACCCCCACATATGTCCCCTGTGGGTCCGTCCATGTCTGCGTTATTTTCATAGGTGGATGTTTTTTGATCAGGATTGCCACCCCTCTAGAGCCTGTCGAAAACCCTGCATGTGCCAGGACTCTATATTGCCCCCTAACGAGGAAGCCACATTTAGTACCCTGTAGGTGTGTTTCCTGAAGGAGTATTACATCCGCCCCCAATCTCTTCACATAATTGCTGACCAGTCCGCGCTTGATCTTGCAGCCCAGACCATTTACGTTCCAGGTCAGTACCTTAAGACCCCCTCGGGACCTGCTATTCCTCTCCGGGCTACCCGTCATCCTATCGTGGGATGGTACCGATCCGTATCCAGCGTCCTGTGCTGGGGGTCACCAGGACATGCGTGTCTATGCTCATCATGACATGCTAAAACAAACCTCCCCCTCCCCGCATCTCCCCCGCCCCCCCTCAAGAACATAAGCAACTCCCCAACTCCCCCCCTCCCTACCGCCCTCCCCTTCTGGCCCCATCAGCCACCAAAACCGACTGTAGGACTTTCTAGCAAAGGAAGGTCTGTCGCCCACCCTAGCTATCCCCCCCACAAAAACCACTTCAACCACCTAGCGATGAAACATAGAAAACAACCTCCCCACCAATATTACATACAAGTGTGACTTGGTAATATGAAGGCACAGTAAATAATGGGGTGGATATAACTTGCGTGCTGTCCGGGTATGAGCTGAGAATATCGCTCCCCAATCTGTCCCAGTTCAGGAATGCGAGTCCTGCGTATCAACCTGGGAGCCCTCCGTCTGCTTGGTCGTGTCCTGCTCCATCTCGCGGATGGCTGTTACCAGTGGGTGTAGCGACTGGGCATCCGACTCGTCGTCCGCGGAGGAATGACCCCCCGTGTCATCCACCCCTTCTTATCTTCCCTTCCTCTCCAAGCATCGAAACCTGGATCCCGCCATGCCTCCTTTGGCGGGGGAGGTCGAGTTTCTCCTTTGCCTGCCTGTCTCGTGAAGTTGAGGATATGGCGTCGTCTGGATAAGTCGTCCGCCCCTTGATCTCCTCCGTCGCTGTGCATTCGGCAATTCCCCTTTCGACATCCCCCCGGGCTCCAGATGGGTCTCTTCTCGCCGGCCGGCCGCCTCTCTCCGGAAGGGTGGTCGCTCCTCCAGCCATTGCCATGCATCGTCCGGGTACGTAAAAAAAGTGTCTTTCCTTTGTAGATAACTTTCAGTTACGCTGGGAAGAGCAACATGTATTGGATATGTAATTCCCTGAGTTTTGCTTTCACTAGATCAAAAGAGCGCCTCTGTTTTTGCACTTCCTGGCTGTAGTCAGGGAATATCATTATGTGGGCATTTTCCATTCTAATCTCTCCCAGTGTTCTTGCTTCTCTCAGGATCACGTCTAGATCCACGAAGTTCAGGAATCGTGCTATGAGTGGCCGCGGTCGCGCCCCCTCCGGTGGTTTAGCCAGCAGCGCCCTGTGTGCCCGTTCAATCAGGAAACAGTTGGAGAACTTTGCCGTCGAGAAGGTTTTTTGTAACCAAGAATGTAGAAACCCCGCCATGTTGTCCCCCTCAATTCCTTCTCTAAATCCTACAAAGCGGAGGTTGTTGCGGCGGGCCCTATTTTCCGCATCATCCACTTTCCATTGTAGCTGTCGATGGGTAGCCTGGAGCTCCGCCATATCCCTCCTGAGGGTGGTGATGGAGTCCTCCGCCTCTCCCAGTCGTGTCTTGGCCGTGGTCACCCGCTTCTTGAGGTTGCGAAAGTCTTGGCGTAGCAGTGTGACCTCCGTGCCCACCTCGCCAATCTTAACCTCTAGGGTCGCTCGTGAAGCCTGTATATCCTCTCTGGAGGCTTGTATTGCTCCTATCAAGCGCTCTGTGTGCGACTGGGGGGCTGGGGGGATAGACTCCGTGGGAGCCTGTGCCGTAGCGTAACAATCTATTGTCCCCTGGCGTGGCGGTCTGGGGGTGGCCTCCCTTTTGCCCATCTTGTCTGTTCCTGGCATCCAAGCTCCCAGGTCTGGTAAAACTTGAAACTTGTGAATTTATAAAGCGCGAATTGTTGCCCGGGGGCGTCCAAGCGCTAGTATCTAGTAGCTTGGTATCCCCCAAAAACTCCTTTTCTCCACTTCAGCAGGGGGGCGGCTTGGTGGACGGCAGTCCCCGATGTCTGGAGAGGTACCCCCGACTCACGTTCCTCAGGATAGTGTGTCTGTGCTGTCCCCTTGCCCCAGCGTCTTGAACTGGGCTGCCTCCACGTGTGCGGCCTTCTGGCCTGCGGGCCAGCAATTCGGGCCCCTCTGAACGCGGGCCTCAGCTATGCTCCTGAACGGGCCGCTGCCCCATCCTGCCGGCGGGTCAGAGGGGGGGGAGGAGAGAGCCCTCCACAGCGCCCAGGGGCCGACCTCACCTCCACTGGTCTGCCCCTGAGACGTCGGCCGTTCACGCCGGCGTCCAGCTCCAGTGACCCTCACTGCCGAGTCCTCCGGGGGGAGGGGAGGTCTATGCCCCGGTGCCAATGCCAGATCTGCACCCAGTCTTCATCCGATGCAGAGCCCTCCCAGGGCCGCTCACCCCTGAAGGCACAGGCCGCCTCCGCCCGTGCCGGCCAGGCTCCGGCTTTTCGCTCGGCCCATAGCGTGGCGTCTCCTGCCACTCACCTCCGGGGACCAGACTCCATCGCGGGGCTCAGCAGCAGCCCCACTCTTCCAGCGCTCGATGGCCTCCGCTTGGTGTCCTCTGCACGCGCGGTTCGCCGGCTACCTCCACCACAGGACGCCCCGTAGCCACGGAGCCCCAGCCGCCATCTTGAGTTTCGGGCAGAGCCTGTCGCTGCCTTTCAGCCGGTTTTCACCCACTACCGTTTGACAGGCATTCCGATTTTTGGCCTCCAGTGTGTAGCAGGACCTTCCGACAGTTATCGGACATTTGGGGCAGTTTAGGTCGTCGGATTTGGTCAGCTCTCCGGAGCCGTAGAGGAACACGTCTTATCCGGCCATGTTGTTGGCCACGCCCCCAGTTTAATTGTATTATTGGACGTAAAGGCAAAATATTTTGCAGGGAATCTACTTACAGGGCTACAGGAATGGGCAACAGAGCAAAACATAATTCCCCCTAGCAAAACGGGGTTCTGTAGAGAGACAGGAACAACTACTATTCTTTTAGCAATGTCATTACTCATCGATAAAGCAATTTTAACTGAACAAACTCTCCATTTCTGCTTTTTGGATTACCAGGCGACGTTCAACAACGTCAAACGAGCTAACCTTTGGAGGAAATTGGTGCTCTGGGGGGTTCCTTTGTCCCTCCTGAATCTCCTAATAGAACTACACTCCAACACATGGATACAGGTCAAGCTCGGCAACGACTACCACCTGTCAAGATGCATACAAACAGTTAAAGGTCTCAAGCAGGGGTGCGTTCAGGCACCCTTTCTTTTTACCTCTACACAGCAGACTTAACAGCCCTCACTGCTTGCAATGCTCGAATAGGAGGAAAATCCATTTCCAGCATGTCCTATGTGGACGATGTTGTTTTAACTAGCCATACTCAAGTAGGCCTACAACGGTTACTTCACACACTGCATCGGTACGCTGATAAAAACCATCTAGAAGTCAATATTGACAAAACTAAAACTTTGACAATTAATGGAAAAAAGTGGTCCCATGTCTGGTCACTTGGAAAAACTGCAATCATGAACTGTGATGTGTACAAGTACATAGGTGTCATGATAGACAAGGGGGGACAATTCGCAAACCAGCTTAAGGCCGCCAAGAGGTAAGGAATGGCGATTGCGATAATTCTAATGCAACTTAAAACAAAATTGACTGGACCAACATTTGCCCCACTTCTCCGTGTTGAGCAAGCAAAAATTCCATCAACAGTTACATACGGCAGCGAGGTACTGAGAAGCAGTTGCGCTTTACTGCTGGATACCACCTTGGCAAAGGCATATAGAGTAATACTAAACCTCCCCCCATATACCTTGCCAGCACAGATTCGCCTTGAGCTTGGTCTAACGAAGCAACTCCTTGCAAGGCGAGGCTCGTACATCAAAATTAAGAACTCTGCCAGGAATACACTGAAACACCAGCTCTGGCAGGAGCTGTGCAGCACATCCACTACGACGGCTAAAGCATACCAGGATGAATCATTGGCCGTCACAGGACTAGCTGAACTATGGGAAATCCCAACAACGCACTTTCTCTTACAGAAGATAACGCCGCCTTTGCACACAGGAGCCATGCATGGATGACACCATGCAGTTACAAAATCATTTGAGTCACAGGCATACTTTGAACTGGGGTACTCTAGGAAGTCTAAAGAAGCCTTTCTAAAACACAGGTTAGGGATACGTATGCCAGCCATACGTCATCTTCCACTATGGATGAGAAAGAACTATGGGAACTTGTGCCGGCTATGCAGAGTTGGGAACTAGGATATTGAACACATAATATGATCCTGCATCAAACTAAAAGAAGAAAGGGTAGGCCTCCTAAAAAGTCATTTTAATGAACGTGGCATGCATACCCGGAGACAAGAAGTACTTGCATGCTTTAACCCAAGGGATCCACAACTAAATGGGAAGCCCGCAATTAGGGGACCCACCGTTGGTTTGCTGGGGTGAGTCCTTGCTGGGGGCATCTCCTGATGTACAAGGTGATATTCAGAGAGAACTGTGGCAACCCTATTGAGTACTTAATACTGCTAGAGGTGAGGAGAGCTGCCTCCCCCCTTCACCATAGACCTCACCGCTTTGCCTGCCTAATAATTGCCACGACCAGTGCGAAGAGTCACATATACAAAAAATGGGGGAAACTGATGCAAGGCAGACTCGGCTACCCTTTGAAGCAAAAAAGGGCACCTGCTCGCAACATGACGACCCCAAGCAAGCAAATGGAGACAATACAGCAAGTAGGGCGCAGGGGGAAGAAGATGATGTAAAATAACTTTTGTTGGCCAGGAGACAAAGCCTCGCCTCCATAGAATGTAAGTTGGACAATATGAATAACGCATGGATGCCATTGTACACAAAATAGATCAACACGATGAGCACATAAAGGGAGCTAAACGCCGCATCTCCGACACAGAAGATAATACGTCCAAAGTACAAAAATAGGTGGCGCAGATGAACAATCTGCTCCGGGTGATCGCTTCCAAAAACGAAGATCTCAAGGCGCGTAGCAGACGCAACAACATTCATGTTATCTGTATTCTGGAGAGTACCAACATAGGACGGATGGAAGACTGTTGAGAAACTACTGCGTGAATTCATCGGTGCGGAATCCTTGTCCTCACAATTTATAGTTGAACGGGCACATCGCTCCCTTGGTCCCCGACCGCCACCCGGAAACCCGACGGACCGATCTTCACACGTCAACTCATTTACCGGGACCTTGATGTGGCCCTCAGAGTGGCTCAGGACAAGAGGCATCTCATGTTTGAAGGCAATGCCTTCACCCTATACCCTGACCTCACGGCTGCAGTCCAAGATGCATGACGAAAATGTAATCCTGTAAAGCAAAAGCTGCATCTGGCGCAAATAGATTATGCCTTAATGTATCTGGCCAGACTGCGAGTGACTCACCAAGGCAAGCAGCATTTATTTACCAACACGCAACAGGAAGACGACTTTCTGAGACGCATTAATCGACCTGGTACCTCCTAAAACATGCAAGGATCTCCATCGAGATCTCCATCACCAGTCATATAATGATAATGAACCACGGCGAGATCAGCAGCTGTATCGAGAAAATAACACATGCACCTCCTCCGTAAACCCTGGACCTAGTCCATGGATGGGACCCTGAAACAATGCAATACACATATGGCAGATAAAAGCCGTTGAAACATTACATGCAGATAAGTACCTACCTGGGAATATGTGTTTAATTTTAACAGGCACCCCTTCCCCCTATGGGTAATTAATGCCATCTGACTACCCAGTAAATCGGAGGAACAGGAGTAAGTCGTGCATAAGCCTAGGAGTCCCCCCTAACGGGTGATCCCCCTATTCTTTTGATTACAATGCAAGTTGTTGTTGTCGTTTTGAGAAATATGGGTGGAGGAGGAAACGTTAATTCTGGTATGTGTGGGATGCTTTAGTGGGTGGGGGTGGGGAGCGGGTACTTAACGATGACAGTATTACACGACAAAGCGGAACACATAGGATTGTTACTGTATGCATTTTGTTGTATTTCCAGAGGAGGACCAAGCAGCACTGCGTGTATTGGAAAACACTTATACTTATGGCGAGTTCTGACGCTAATGTGAAGTTACATCTCTTAACAAGGAATGTTAGAGGGCTAAAGGATCCACGCAAGCACAGACAAATCCTAGCTTATTTAGATCGCCATCAGGTCCAAATTGTGATGCTGCAGGAAACTCATTTGGATCCACGGCAGGGCGTTAGAGAACATTACTAGCTGTGTAAAACGTTGGGTCTCCCTGCCTTTATCAATGGCAGGGCAAACCTCTCTAATTAAAATGGTGATCCTCCCGCAGTTACTATATTTGTTTATGAACATACCATATCATCTAGGTCAACATTTCTTCACCGCATTATGGTCAGAACTGATCAGGCTGACATGGGGAGGTAAGCAACCAAGACTGCATTGGGATATATTTATACACCAGGCCGTACTCTCAAGGAGGGTTCGATGTCCCAAATTTGGAACTATATTACGTATGCGCCCAGGCCCATTATGCCTACTACTGGTTTCATCCACCCAGTACCAGCCACAAGTTGCGAAGGAACAGTAGCTAGCAGACACAATACCGTTGACAGGTATGATATGTAATGCATCCCAGCCTCGCAAGACAGAGGCCACAACAGTTACATGAACAGCAACTGCGTGGCGTCGAATCACTACAATTTTACGAGCCCCCATGCTTTACTCCCCACTGCTCCCACTACTGTATCATCCACAAATGCAATTGCTACAGGAGACTGTATTCAGGAAAACCTTAGCGAGGGCCAATATAGCGTGCTGGGGGGACTTATATCACAATGGAAAATTCAGCACACTGGAACAGATGTTCGGACACATTGCAACCACACCACTGGACGTGTTTCTATACGTACAGCTTCATCAGGGTGTCAAAGACATTACTCCAGCATACCCGTCAGAACCTCCCACTCTGGCCCCACTTCATACATTACTACAGTCCACGTCCCCTGAACACATTGAATCAACATTGTACTATGCAATACACACTCAACAACAGACGGGGCAATGCCCCGCTCAGGCACAATGGTAAAGGGAGCTGGGAAGTACCATTTTGAACAAACAATGGTCTTACTGTTGTTTGCAAACAGAGCAAGTGTCGGCTAGCAGTAGTTTAAGGATCATTCATTTTTTAAATTTGTTACACTGTCTGTATTATACACCAGCCAAATTCAAATTGAGAGATAATGATAGGTGTGACAGATGTGGCATGACAAACACTGATTGCCTTCATCTGGCATGCACCTGCCCGGGTGTAGAAGACTTTTGGCCCCAGATTTTTGATGCGCTGGAACAGATGACGTCACTGACACTAGCACCATCCCCACTACAGGCCTTACTAGGGTACACCGAGCTAGTAAACAAACCCTCCCGTAGATATGTTACTCTTGCATTATTGATGGCCAAGCGCCGAATCGCATGTCGATGGGGGCGAGGCAGGGCTCCCAAGTTTAAGGAGTGGGTCAGGGATTCGATTTTCTGCCAAGAACAGATGCTCAACTATGCAGAGCTGCTTCCCTTGAAATCTTGCCCCAAAGATATCTGGGAACCTTTAAAAGCATATCTTCTCACTTACCCACTAGACACAACAACTGGGAATTCAGAAGAATGACACTGGAGACAATGGTATACAAAACTGTACCCTCTCAGAAGAGACTTATATACAACTTACTCTCTATGACCCCAGAGAAACGAGTGGCCTATAGTCAAACGACTGAGAATAGCCTGAAGGCATCACTACGGTCTGATATGCCCACCCTAAGCAGAGCAATATAATGATAATACTTAGTCACAAGACAAATAGAGGAGATACCCAATTGTAACCCTTTTCGGAACAGTTCTCGCAAATGAATGGTGATAATGTAAAGACACAGAAAATGTCAATGGTTATACCTCTATGATATGTGTACCCACCCACTACGCCGGCCACACGCTTGATCCCGTCTTCTCATCCAGCAAGCACATCACCTTCAGCCACTCCACCGGACTCCACTGGACCGACCACAGCTGCGTCCACTTCAGCTTCAGAAGAACCATGACCCACCACCACCTGCAACAGGTTCCCCACAGAAGCTGGAGCAAGATCACCACCGACCAGCTCACCACCTCCCTCAACCAGAACCCACCCTCCAGCACAACGGACCCCAATGAAGCAGCCCGCAACTTCACGCAGTGGCTGACCGCCGACGACCTCGCACCACTGAAGAACCCTCCCAGCAGACCCAGAAGCAAGAAGGCATCCTGGTTCACCGACGACCTCAAGGACTCCAAGAAGACCTGCCGCACCCTCGAGAAAGCCTGGCTCCTCGACCAGACCACTGACAACATGACCGCCCTCAAACACACCACGCACCACCAGCTTATCCGCACCACCAAGAAGAAATCACTGAAGGAACGACTGGACAACAACGCCCACGACAGCAAGGAACTCTTCAGCATCGTCAAGGAGTTCTCCAACCCCAGCACCGGCAACAACGACATCACTCCTTCACAAGATCTCTGCGACTCCCTCGCCTCGTACTTCCACCGCAAGATCGCCGACATCCACAACAGCTTCGGCGCACCATCCACGCACCCAACCGTCGAACCAACGCCCCCCACCACCACCCTCCGCACCTGGACCACGGTGACCACCGAAGACACAGCCCGCACGATGAACACCATCCACTCTGGATCTCCAACCGACCCCTGCCCCCACCACGTCTTCAACAAGGCAGACTCCACCATCGCACCCCAACTCCGGAACATCATCAACACCTCCTTCAACACCGCCACCTTCCCGGAGAGCTGGAAGCATGCCGAGCTCAGCGCCCTACTGAAGAAACCAACAGCGGACCCTACCGACCTCAAAAACTTCCGCCCCATCTCGCTCCTCCCTTTTCCTGTCATTGAGAAGATCGTCAACAGACAGCTTGCCGCCTTCCTCGAGACGAACGGATCCCTCGACCCCTCGCAGTCCAGTTTCAGAGCCAACCACAGCACCGAGACCGCCCTCATCGCAGCCACCGACGACATCCGAGCCCTGCTCGACAACGGGGAAACAGCGGCACTCATCCTCCTGGACCTCTCTGCAGTGTTCGACACTGTCTGCCACCGCACCCTAGTTCAATGCCTCAACAGCATCGGCATCCAAGAGAAGGCACTGGAGTGGATCATCTCGTTCCTCACCGGAAGAACACAGAGTCCGCCTCCCCCCGTTTCGATCCGAGGCCACCGAAGTCATCTGCGACGTACCGCAAGGATCATCACTCAGCCCCACCCTCTTCAACGTCTACATGAGACCTCTTGCAGCCATCGCACGCCAACACAACCTCAACATCATCTCCTACGCCGACGGCACCCAGCTGATCCTCTCCCTCACCAGAGACCTCGACACCGCCAGAACCAGCCTACACGAAGGGATGAAAGACGGCACCGAGTGGATGAAGAACAGCCGCCTGAAACTGAACTCAGACAAGACGGAAGTCCTCATCCTGGGACCATTGCCCTCCGCCTGGGACGACTCCTGGTGGCCCCCGCCCTGCGCACCACTCCCAAGCCAACAGACCACGCACGCAACCTGGGCTTCATCCTGGACTCCGCACTCTCGATGACCAGACAAGTCAACGCCGTCTCCTCATCATGCTTTCACACCCTATGCATGCTTCGCAAGATCTTCCGATGGGTCCCGACCGAAACCAGGAAGACGGTCACCCAGGCACTCGTCACCAGCCGACTGGACTAAGGAGACACCCTCTACGCCGGAACCACAGTCAAGCTACAGAAAAGACTCCAACGCATCCAGAACGTCTCCGCCCGACTCATCCTGGACATCCCCCGACGCAGCCACATCTCCGGCCACCTGAGAGACCTGCACTGGCTCCCCGTCAACAAGAGGATCACATTCAGGCTCCTCACCCACGCACACAAGTCTCTCCACGACCTGGGCCCCAAGTACCTTAACGACCGCCTGACCTTCTACACGCCCACCCGCCAGCTACGGTCTACTAGCCTCGCCCTCGCCGCCGTACCACGCATCCGAAGAGCCACCGCCGGAGACAGATCCTTCTCCTACCTGGCGGCCAAGACATGGAACTCCCTCCCCATCCACCTTCGGCTGACCCAGGACCATCTCGCCTTCAGGAGACAACTCAAGACCTGGCTGTTCGAGCAGTAGTGGACCCTCTCCCCCAAGCGCCTTGAGACCCTTCCGGGTGAGTAGTGCGCTATACAAGTGTTATGATTGATTGATTGTATTTGCCTGTCGATACGGCATACAAAATGCTGTAATGATTATATGTTACCATGTCTGTTTGTTCAATACAAAACCAAATAAATAAATAAATAAAATAAAAAAAGACACTGGTTTACTTGCAGGACAAGCTGAAGTGCAGGACAGGTGTGGTGCAGCAAGCTGTGTGAGCAGAGAGCGAAGACCCGAGAGCGGAGAAGAGAGTAGAATGGACACCAGAGGTCTATTGGAGGCTTGCCAGGAGGGGCTGTTGGTGGTATAGGACCCCCACAATTTCTCACAACCTCGGTCAGTGCCATCTCCAGCACTTGTTCTGCCCTGACTCGCTGAACCTGACCTGACCCTCCTCATCACTTCGGCCAGCTCATGCTTGGTAGCCGTGTGAAGTCAGCTGCATACAACAGTATAGAGGTGAGTGCGGTATCTGAGAGTAATAGGTTGCAGGTTCTTCACATGGTGTGGAGGCAGCCAGCAGTATGCTGATGCAGCTTGCACCTCGTACAGGAGTTTACACACCCACACGCCACCAACATATCTCACCTGTTCTTGCTACCTCGGCCAGCCCAGACCCTGGAGTAGGAGCGGGCTAGAATCTGATGTGGAGCAAAGCCGGCCAGGCTTGGAGTAGTGTGGAATGAGACAAGAAGTGAGGAGTGAATGGGACCAGAACCTGTCCTGGCTCCCTAGCGCCCTCGCCATTTTGGACTTTGCTGATAGTCATGGATATCCGTAGGTCTTGATTTTCAAGACCTTGTGAACTTAAGACATCAAGACCAGGGACAGCATGAAGCCTAAACCAAAACAGAGCAATTTCCCAGATCTGCCGACGTTGTCTCATTGTTTGTGAACTTTGGCACGAGTCATACAGTAAGTGCAGTTAAGGACGGCAATAGGCACTCAAATCCGCCAGAGGTGAGCAGAAGCGGCAGGTGCCAGGGCAGTGCAGCTGGCTTACACGGAGGTGCTTCTTTCTGTGCCATATCTCTTCTGGCAATAAAGTGTGCCCTGTAATTGCTACTAGCCTTCTGCACGCCTCTTTTCTTTCTACAAATGTTATTGAACATAAGGGCACTAAAAAGATATCAATATGACCACTCGCCACAGAAGCTTTGCTCTGGTTGTCCGATTCCTCTAGGAGTTTGTAAAAAAACTAAATTCAAACCCCTTAGGAACAAATCGGCACATTTAAATTTAATGAAGGGTCTGAACCAGATTATCTCTTTCTTTTAAAAAGAGAATGTGGTGCAAGATGATCCTACACCAAGATTAGAGTCACCTCCAGTCTCTGCAGAGATGGGGTGTTAGAAATGGGGGCTCTGGTTGCCAGGTTCATACCCTGTCCAGGTAGGGACCCTTTCTTCTAGTCAGGGTAAGGGGACTATACTTCTAAAATAGCCCCTGCACACCCCCTTGGTAGCTTGGCACTAGCAATCAGGCTTATCTCATAGGCAATGTGTAAAGCACGTGCACATAACACACAGTAATACAGTGAAAACACTACAAAAGGAGACTACACCAGTTTTAGAAAAATAGCTGATATTTATCTGTGTAAAACAAGTCCAAAATATTAAAAATCCAACATACAGTAACCAAAATATGGTGATTCCAAGAATAACTTTGAAATACAGTTACTTGAAGTCGATAGCTCTGTTCGGGGCTAGCACAGTGTTGTGAACAAACAAATCCAAAGGTTCAGGGCGGTTGCAGTGCTGCAGGTAAGCTACGGTGTCGGAAGGACCTGCAAACAGTACCTAGGAAATGCAGGGCATCATGGACCTCGGGATAAGCTCTGAAGAAGCGGTGTCGGTTCCAGAGGTCGGTTCTGGAGTCTTCGGGCCATTGAAGTCACATGCAGAGCAGATCAACCTCCCAGAGGTGGAAGTCAGGAGTGCAGGCATCCCCCAGCTGAGGTGTGAAGTGGAGTGGCGCGCAGTGTCTTCAGGTCGCAGTACAGGCAGCAGCTTGGTGACGGCTTCCAGCGGCGTTGGTGAGAAACAGGCTGAGGTGTGAAGTGGGACGGTGCTTTTCGCAATGCTGACAGGTCAGGGTGCAAGCAGAAGCGGCGGCGTCATTGCTGAAGCGCTGTCATCAGTAGATGATCTGGGGGCGTGGCTAAGGAGCCGATGGGAAAGGCTGCGTGAGCACTGAGCTCCGTGCCCGATCCCCGAAATTATCCTGTTGGCGGAGTCCCTCTGACCCCCCTGGCAGTACCGAGTGTGCCGGGGGCGACCTAGAGCTCCACTGCGCTGAGATTAGCCTGGGGCCGGGCATACACGAGCGCTGAGGCTCATCGACGGAGATGAGGAGCTGGCCGCCGGCCGATGCAAGATGGCGCTGAGCCAGTTCATTTACCCCGGGCCCTCGAGTTGGCGCTAATTGGCAAGATCGGAAGCGGAGTGCCGCTGCCGTGGGGGTGCTGGTGACTGGAGCGCGGAGCCCTAAAGGCGGCTGGTAACGCTGCGGCGGTACTGCTCCGAGGAGAGAGAGTCTAGCCTGTGGCGTGCTGTGGGCGAAGGCATTGTGGGCGCTGGAGGACTGACACCAGAGTCTCGATCCCCCAGGGCTGCGGAGGATATCGAGGAGCTCCGAAGTTGTGCGGGGGCGCAGCCTATCCAGAGGAGGGAACAGCGTCATCCCCGGACTGGACAGGGTCAGAGACGTGGGCGCTGGACACTGCTGGTGGGGCCGCGGCGGAGGACCTTGCTAGGGGCCGGAGTTCTGCGGATGCTGGAGCTCGCTCCCCTTGATCCATCTACGCGCCCATGAAGAGTGCAGATCGGGGGCCTGCTGGGTCAGTGGGATCCTGATGGGCAGCGGAGGAGCCTGTGACGACCTTGGAGTGGGCCCCGGGGCTGCACAGATTATATGGCGGTGATTAAGATGGCGGCGCCCTCCCTTTAAAGGACCGCTGGGCGGTGGTGCAGACGGCAACCTGGTGGCGCATAGCTGGGCACCTTGCACCCTGGAGCGAAGCAGTAAAGGTGTGGCTGCTGCATCTGGGAGTTGCGGGAGCGGATGGATGGACTTGGGGGCCACAGATTGAATACCGATGCAAGGTGACGGGCGGCGGACCTCTGCTTTTTTCCCTTGCGCAGGATTGAGGTGAACCGGGGGCACCCTTGCCTGGGGTGCACTGAAGGAGCTTCGCGAGGGCGGCGGCGGATTACGGGAACTGAGGCCTTGAATTGGGGGACCCAGCACAACTACGCGTAGCCCCGCCTGGACACCGCAGTACGAATAGGACTTCTCTTGGAAGTGCTCCGAACCACGGCTGAGCACCACTCTGGGCTGGGGGAGCGTGGACTGCAGGCCCTGCTTACTGTTGCACACTTGGTACTGACATGGATATGGGGAAGCGGCCGAGCCCGTTGACCATGTGGTGAGAGGTGGGCCATGCAAAACCACGCAGAGTGACTGAGGACATCTACCACACTCCCCGGACCGGAGTGCTGACCCTAGGAATAGCTTGGAGGAATTTGAGGGGCACCACGTGTTGTATTACTCCTTTAATGTGTTTAATTCACACATATTTTTCTTAATGGTTTAGGGATGAAACTCCATATCCCACAATGCATTGCCTTCACATCAAGCACTTAGATTACATTATCTGCTCCCTATGCATTTCGGCATGTGCCTTCATCAGGGGAGTATCTAGAAATGAATCAAGATGACATATTCACACAATTGCGGGGCATTCCTCCCGAAGTATTACCACAAATGCTATGAAAGGCATTCATCATGTTGTGTCTTTGTGCTCAGCATATTGTGATTAAGCGAAAGTAATCTACAAGCGTTTTCTACAGCGGACCTCTTACCTTAGAGTTGCCAAAAGAGAGACCTGTGTGATGTTGGGGACTTCCGATGAGGAGACAGGTGACCTTTTAAGTGTGTGGGGGCAGAGGCCTCAAGCCAATGTCTATTAAGAAAAGGTAATTGACTACAAGTTGGCAAACACCCTTCTAAGGCAATTTTAGGTCCTACTAAGAAGCAGCCAAATGTGAAAAGTCCACCCTATTCGATAATAAACATTTTTGACTTATGCTTTACAAATACAACTGTAACTTGTTCACCAGTGAAATCATCTTGTTCTGGGCCTGAAGCCTTTTCCCAACTTTAAAACTAAAGACCAGTCTAAAAAATGCCTGGGTGATACTTCAAAGCCTGCCAAGCCTAAAGATAAAACCAGTGCAAAAAATCAGAGCATATGAAGAAAAAGCAAACTAAGGGGCTCATTAGGATAGCGGTTTTTCCGCATCCTCTGGGCCGGCGGAATCCACCGCCGGCCCGGAGGATGCGGAAAAACCGCAGCGGACCAACCAAAGACCCACCGCCACATTAGGATGGCTGGTGGGTCCTGTTTTCCGTCCGCAGCTTTTCCGCCGCGGTTGGCTTACAACCGCGGCGGAAAAGCTGTAATATGGTGACGGTGTCTCTCAGACACCGTCCACCATATTAGGATCACAGAAAGAAATGCTTTTACACGGCGGATATTCCGCCGTGTAAAAGCATACGGTGCTTCACTGCGGGGGCCCGTTGCGGGCCCCCTGGGTAAAGGGGGGGTGGGGGGTGCACATGGGGGTACCTATGGTACCCCCCTGCATATGTATGCAGCAATCGGCAGGCACCGCGCGGTGCCTGCTGCTTGCTGCATACATATGCAATGTACGCTTTTTTAACATTGCGGCGGGTGCAGCTTGAAGCTGCACCCGCCGCAATGTTAAATATCCAGGATGTGACCGCCAGGGTGGCGGTCACATCCTAATTTGCACGGAGGGACCGCCGCAGCCCATGCGGACGGTCCCTCCTACTCTAGGGTGGCGGACGGACGCAAGTCCGTCCGCCATCCTAATGAGCCCCAAAGAATTTAAAAAGAAGGTCTTAAAAAAATTAGTCTTCAAGAATGTGTAGTCTTGAGCCCAAAGGATGATGCTACTAACGTTTTCTAATCAGAATACTAATATTCTTTGGATTATGGGGAGTCATTCTTCTGAAATGAGTCTATCAGTCACCACTGCTCTGGACTAGAGGGAAATCCTTATCATTAGCCATTCCTCTGTTGTCCTCCCTTAACCCAGAGACTGAACCATTTGGTTTGGTGCCTAAAGCCAAACCAACAATTATATGGTCTGACGGGAAAAACTACCTGCCCCTTTTCTCTTCTGCAAACACTTTTATGTTGGATTTTATTGCTTTATTTGATAATGAACTGTTCCCTTTTATTATCCTGCTTTGCAGATATTGAGAATCTGAGGTTAATCCAAAGCAGCAATATTTCTCTTGTTACCTTGAGCCATGTGTGGCCTTGGACTAAAACAAGGGTACGATTTCAATCAAAAACTGTTGCAAATCTGGTCCTGCAAAATAGTGACTTCCTCCAGTGTAGAAGGATTGATGCAATTCCGGTTTGTAGGGATTTCAAAGTTCAATAAAATGAGTGTGATAATTAGGGTAATTTCCTGTGTGTATTTTTCCCCTCATCTTTAAATGAGTACTCGGCTGAGAACCCAAGACTTTTGCGGGTCTCTGTTGGGGAATGATGGAAGCTTTGTGACATACCATAGTACTCCGGGCCCCAGACTCCCCCTCCTTTTGTAGATGAGTGGCAAAAATGGAATTGGTTGGTGGGTGTAGTCAATGGTGCTCGTATATTGGACCCAGTACTGAAACCCTATAATTAGCAATGAATTAAAAGTGGTTTCATGTAATGCGGTGGGCCTAATGAATAATGTGGAGAAAAGGATTTTTTAGACAGCTTAAAAGCCGATATAATCTGCATACAGGAAACGTGGCGCCCCTCCGATCTCCAGTGTGATGGTTACTTCTTAATAGAGTGTAGTGCTACTCCATCTAGAAAAGGGCAAGGAAAAGGAGGGATAACAATTCTTCTAACTAATAGGATCAAATGGAAGTACAAGAGTTATAAAGATTTTCATCACCTTTTTTAAGCAATATTCATACCCCCCATGGGGTTGGGTGCCAGACGGCTCCCATCCTATTGCTGAATGTCTATATTCTTCCAGATGTATCTTACAATAATCTTTTGTATGAAATCTTGGTCTTCAAGGCCACAAAAAAAGTTAAGTGAGCTTCAGGCAATTATGGTTGGAGACTTAAATTGTAAAGCCTCCAACCAAACCATTAGCTTATTCTCTGAGACCGAAAAAGAGGAAGCACTGTAAATCTCCCCTATTACTTTTACCGCCAAATATAAGAACGGACAAGAGAGGGCAGATACTTTTTGATCAACTGAAAAAAAATGAATGGTTAAATGTTAATGGTAGATATTACCTAGATTCCCCTGCGCACAAAACATAAATATCCAATAGAATACTCAATTATAGATTACTTTATCGTCTCTTACGCATCGTTTTATCTTTTAGGTGACTTGTGCATTTTTTGGGCCAATTCATGAAGTAGATTACAAAAAATGCCATCCTGAAGCACGATGAAGTTGCCTATAAACTTATTTTTCTGCCATCCTTCTACTGAATAAATAAATAAATATACTATCCAGAACAGTTTGCCTCATTCCTCCAAGGAAAGAGATAAACTGCTATCTCTTCTGAAAAAGAGAAGAAGAAGTTGCTTAAAGAAAACTATAAAAAAAAGCACAGCTTAGCTCATAAGTGGATAGGCTTACGAGAGGCAGCATACAGAAATATTATGAAAAGATTCTGGGAGATATTCTCAGATTGGTGTGGAACTAGAGTAAGGTTCCCCCCCTCACCCATACGGGCAGTTGGGGCAGCATTATCTCAGCGTTATATGCAGAGATTATAGGAAATACATTTTGTAATGAAGAGCTGCCCTCCACCCCTCACCTCGTTGCATCTAGTTTTGGTGCCCGTTTTGTGCAGAAGATGGAGTCCTCAATCCTTGCCCTGTGAACTTCTGCCGCAATTGGCCCAGATGAATGTTAATCTCAGTAATAAAAAAGGAAAAAATCTTTGGGCTAGAATAATATTTCCGGTCTTTGAATTTTGTTATGTTAATGCAAAAGTACCTTTCTCATGAACCGAAAGCATTATTGTCCCACTATACAAAAACGGTGATCGTAGGTCGCCGGCAAATTAACGTCAAGTTGCCTTGTTAGACACAGTAGGTAAGGTCTTCACTGGATGTTTATTGTCCAGCCCAATATCTGGACAGAAGATAATAAGATTATTCCATTAGAATAGACAGGCTTTAGGAAAAAACATGGGACCTTGGATTATATTGCAGCCCTGCAACTCCTTAATGAAACATATGTAATTGCCAGAGGTTTCCCAATAGATGCCACATTTATCAACTTATCCATGACATTTAATAAAGTCAACCATCCAATGCTGTGGAGAAAGTTGTTTAAACTCGGCATGCCTGAAACTCTTTTGCACTTAATTGTCGCCCTTCTTTCAACAACTTGTTGTCAAGTCCTACTAGAGGGCAACCGGAGGCTATCTGAGAGGTTCACCACAAACAACGGTCTGAAGCAGGGGTGCTTACTTGCTCCATTCTTGTTTTCCTTGTTCATATTTGATTTGCCCTGTTTTCTCTAAAAAGGAACATGCTTCCCTCCTAATAGTGGGGTCGGTAAATATCTTGCCTTTTATATGTGGACGGCATTGTAATTGTGGATATAATCCCTAAAGGTTTCAATGGCCGTCTAGTGGTGATGCAGCAGTACGCCGATGCACACTTTTTGAAAATCTACGCATCAAAAAGTACAATCCAATGTTTCCATGGCAAGAAAAGTTATACATGTGCCAATTACTCATGGTAGTTAGTCTCTCAAAAATTGGAACTGGGTAGATCTTATACCTTTTTCGGGAAAATCATGTGTAGCAATTTGAAAGACACAGTTCATATCACTGATAAATTTAGTAAGGCACAATTTCAGGTCAATGTGCTAGGTGCATTTTATAATGGTGTAGGCAGACGACATTTTTCTTACCTTTTATCCTTTTACCAGGCCAAAATCCGAGCTGCCTTATAGTATGCAGTGGAGTTAATTTATGTGGAAAAATGTTAAATGTTTTTCAAACTTGTATTGATATTTTTAACATGAATCATGCTTTCAGACATCAATAAATGTAGCAGACATGTGTAAATAGTCCTACAGTTATTATATAGTACTTATTTTAAATGTAACCTTTTTGGTATATGCTTACTTTTATGTGAAGCTCTTTGGAGTTCCAAATCATTAAAATTAGACTTGAACTTGAAACAACATTAACAAAAGTGTTGTACTTCAAAAGAGCTAGATTGAGCATTCTAATTCCAATCTAAGCAAAAGTGTTTAACTTTTGAGGGGTGACATTTACTACTCCCACTCCAACAAAAAGCAAAAGGAGGAAAAGTGTTGGACTTTCAATGGGTTAGTTTACTGTTCCCATTCCCCCATGAGCAAAAGGAGGGAAAGTATTGGACTTTGGAAGGGTAAGATTTACTACTCACAGTCCAATCCAGACAACAGTAGATGAAGTGTTGGACTTTGGAGGGGTTAGAATTTGTATTTACACTCAAACTTAAGCAAAATCAAGGAAAGCATTGGACTCTGGAAGGGATACATTCAGTATTCTCTCTCCCAGTAGGGAAAGTGTTGGGATTGGACAGGGTAAACGTACTATTACCACCCCACTCTAATCAGCAATAGTGAAACTGCTGGAAATTGGTAGGGTTAGATTTCCCATTCCCACTCCCATGTAAGCAAAATCAGGGAAAGTGTTGTGTTGGACTTTGAAGGGGTTCGACTTACTATTCCAACTTCAACATATTCAAAAGCAGGAAAAGAGCTGGAATTAAAATGGGTTAGATATATCCTTCCAATTCCTAATATTTTTTATAACATTTAAATACCTAGCGACATAAAATTATTAAAGCATATTGAAAATAACAAACATATAAGCTTTATAAAACATATACAATTAAATGTAATTGAAAAACATAAACAAGTTTTTTACAATTACCCAAAAAGTATATTACAATGGATACAGTTCCTTTTCTACTACCAAAAAATACTAACCCCTAATACATGTTATATAAATTATAAATAAAACAATAATGTTAGGAAAGTAGTTATAAACAACAAATAAAACTAAAACTACTAACACATTTACAATTCCATTTTTAAAGTGTATTAATAGGAGGGGGCGTGGCTAGCAGCCAAGCATGGTGTCTGTGTAGCGAAGGAGCTCTGTAAGCAGCGCAGCCCATTTCAATAATCCGCTCATTAATCCAACACAAATTCACCCCTGAAGGCTGATCCCGAAGTCGGAGAACAAACGGCACCATCGAACCCAACCCCGGTGTGAATCTGTTGCCGGGAACTGAGAAAGGCAAACAGTGTATGATTACGGCCTGCCCGCGGTTCAGCAACACCGGCCTCAATTGCCCTTCTCCCCGGGCGGAAGTGAAGGGAGGACGGGTGCGGCGTCCGGAAGACAGCCCGAGCACCGGTGGTGTGGCGGCAAATCCTAGAAAAGAAGCAACCCGAAGCGGAGTGCCAGCGGAGCCGCAGCATTGGCGCGGGGGGCATGGAGAGAGGCCGGTACGCTTTTCCGAGATTGGGGCGTTGCCGGACGACGGAGGCTTAGAGCACGCCCCGCAGTAGTGAATTTAGCGGTAGGATCGAGCTGCGGAGAGAGACACGGAGATTGACCCTTTGTCGTGGGACGAACGTTGCCTGCATCGGTCCCCCCCCTCTCGGGAAACGGACAGGGAACGGGCCCTGCACGTCCACTGCCTGAGAACACACCAGTGGCCCAAAGGACGCAAGAGCTCCGCAGAGACTCAACAGCACATAGCCGGCTACTCATATCAGGCGGTCCAAGCCTGCAACACCCAATCAGGACACGAGGAAGGTACGAGGCGCCCAGGTGGGGATCCCATTCATGTGACAGTAACGTGAGAGTCACAGGGGGGATCAGGGATGGAATCAGTGTTGGGGCCTCCTGGGAAGCAGAGACAGTGACAGTGCACGGGACACAGTCTACAGTGCTGCATGCATGCTGAGACAGGCACAGTGACCATAATATACCCAGTAGCAGAGCAAATATAGAGGGGGCCCCTCCCTGCGGCGAGCACATAGAGACAGTCCCTGACGGCAGCTGAACCGGCACACCCCTGGGGATCCGGACTACAGCGCCGGAGTGCATGAACCGGCGTACCGCTGCCCCATTGAAGGCCGCTCATGCGCAGAGATAATCACCACGAGTCAGAGTGTGGAATACCCAAAACAGTACAAGTGCTGACACAGAGTGGCCCGCACCCTACGACGCAGTAAAGACGAGCACCATGGCAGGCAGAGGGCCGAAGAATGCGATGACGCAAGCCAATCTGGACAAATACACTTATGAGAAGCACAACCCGCCACAGACAGAGGGACACATCTCTACGGGAAAAGGCCAGGATGGAGAGGGGGCCAAGAAAGTAACGTTGGAGGACATAATGAAAACACTGTCCAATGTGCAGACGACGGTGGGGTCGATCTCTACGGATGTGAACTTATTACGAGCAGATCTTCACAAAATGTCGGAGCGAGTTGCGCAGGTAGAAGTGGTCACGAAGTCCTTAGTGGAAGACACCTCGGAGCTGCAGCTGGCTATGGAACATATGGAAAACGTGAATAAACAGCTTCAGGAGAAACTGGATGATCAGGAAGGGCGCTCAAGACGCAACAACGTGCAAATTTTAGGAGTGCCAGAATCGGAAGGTTAACGAGCAATGGACCTATATGTTGAGGATTTAATCAAGACTAAGTTGCAGCCCAAAGGACTGTCGCATTTTTTTTCAGTAGAGAGAGCACATAGGGTACCCGGCGGAACACCGATGCCGGGTGCTGCACCGCGTCCAGTGCTGGCCAGATTGTTTAACTTCAGAGACAGGGATGCGATACTCGACGCTTGCCTTTTTTTCCAGACTACACGGTAGTAGCCCGTCGTCGGAAAACTTTTTCAGAAGTCAAGAAAACATTAAAAGCGAAAGAACTACCTTAGTCCATGCTGTTCCCGGCGAGACTGAGAGTTGTTGCCGACGGAAAGACATGGTTTTTCGACACACCTGAGGCAGCTCGGTACTGGTTAGAGGGTTGGCGACAAGTGGGAGCGCCCTGCCGCACCAACAGAGGCCAGCGGAACCAACAGGCCGAAGTCCTCACAGAGACACAGACGTTGAGACAGGAAAATCTGGAACGGACATCAGAGGCGGGATCCGAGGACGGCAGACAGCAGCCAGACTCCTGAGGGTTGGACACTCGCAGTTATGACGACAATCATCTACTATGACGGGCATGCTGCCCTTGGACTCCAGACCGGGAGAAGCTAAGGAGGGCGGAAGGGGGCGCTGCTACCATGAGACTCCTTACCCCCGCAAGCAAGTACAATGGTTTGGGATAGGGAAGAGCACTCTGCTAAGTTGGGGAGGCGGGTGATTTTATGTCTGTGGAGCAGGGAGGCAGGGCGGGGGGTTGGGGGGGGTCAATTGTTGTAGTTCAAGTTCCACATGTTGCGGCAAGTTACGACAAGGATTACGCACACACATCTCAACAGGGCAGCAGATATACCACACTGAGGATGGCAGAATGGCTGGGCACATTCACAATACCTCACAATGACACAACATTCACATTCTACCGCCAATGATGGCGGAACGCAGCACACCGCAGTTCCCCCCTCCGAATACTCACCTGGAACGTAAGTGGGCTGGGAGACAAAATAAAGAGGGGGCTAACACTGCAAGCTATCAAACGCCAAGGCCAAGCACTGGTACTACTTCAAGAGACACACCTTACAGGGAAGACATGCTAGGCGCTAGACAGACGAGGCTACAGAATGGCTGCGCACTCAGAGTTTACCTCTGGATCAAGGGGGACAGGTATCCTGGTAAAAAAGACCTCACCGTTCTTTCTTTTGCAACACAGGGTAGACGACCAAGGCCGTTTTGCAGCGGTCCATGGGCAATGGAAAGGCCGGCTTATAAACGTAGTGTCAGTCTATATACCGCCAGCCCTTCAAACGGTTGCAATGCCGGTGCTAGGAGAGTTTCTACTGAACCTCCCAACGGGAGATACCATCATTGGGGGGGACTTTAACGCAGTGGTGGACCCAATATTGGACACATTCCCAGTACGGGTGCGAAGATCCGGTCCTTCCAGTTTCCGAGGCTTTCTAGAAGCAATGGGCCTAGCAGATATTTGGAGACACAAGCACCCCACCGCGAAGCAATACAAATATCATTCACCAGTACACAACAGTTTGTCCCGTATAGATTACTTCTTGCTGCTTGGCAATGGTATGAGCGACGTAGACACCATAGATATACTTCCCAGGGGAATATCGGATCATTCTCCGATGGTATTAACTCTCTCCAGCTGGGAGAAGACTCGTAAAAGGATCTACCCCATATACCCCAACTATCTGTAAGTCCCCAAAATTAGGAAAGATCTCAGGACAGCAACCACGTACTATTTTGCCGAAAATATAACAACGGTAGCCTCTCCCTCTATCCTATGGGAAGCGTACAAGACAGTCCTGCGAGGACAGGCAATCGCTTCCATTTCTGGACACAAACAAATACGCCAACGGGAGCTCTCTGAGCCGGAACTATCACTGCACGCAGCGAACGTAGCCCATATGATGGATCCTACGGCGGACTCCGCACACACTCTGAAGTTACGCCAGCAGCAATATCAGGAACATCTCAGGATGCAAGTGGTCGACAATATCTCTGCTACGGCCCATAGAGGTTACGATATAGGAGACAAGGCCGGAAAGATGCTGGCCTGGTTGGACAAGAAGGGGGGAAGCAGCAGAGGCATACAGCAGTTACACACACGAGAGGGACTACTACAATCGCACCCTGAAGACATTGTACACACGCTGGCAGATCACTTCCAAGCAGTTTATACCCCAGAAACAGAAATCACAGAAAGAGCAGCATTAGACTCACTTAGCCACAGTGAAGTTCAGACGCTTCCACCGGAAGCGGTCCAAGACCTGGAAGCAGATCTCACAGATCTCGACGAAATACGACGGGCGATACATGCGATACAATCCGGGAAAGCCCTGGGCCCGAACGGAATCCCCATAGAGTGGTACAAGCTCATGTCAGACAAGCTTAGCCAACCACTGCTGGCGATGTACACTGAGAGCTTGGCTAAAGCAGAACTCCTGCTGGACCAGCGTACTGCAACGATCGTGGCAATTCCAAAGCCCGGTAAACCACCGGCAGATTGCTCATCCTACCGCCCAATATCTCTTCTTAATGCAGAAGCGAAAATTCTTGCAAAGCTGTTAGCCAACAGATTGATGACCCATCTTCCGCTGTTGATTCACCCAGATCAATCTGGCTTTATGCCCAATAGGAGCACTGCGCTAAATCTCAGGCGTGTGCAAGGGGTCCTGGCACGAGCTCCATCATTACTAGATCGCGGTGATCCTCTCCTTGGATGCCAAAATGGCGTTCGACATGGTGGAGTGGGGATACTTATTCCCAGTGTTGTCCCATATGGGCGTTGGCCCTAAATACATGGCTTGGATACGCCTTCTATACGCCAACCCGGTCGCTCAGGTTACTGCTAACGGCCACATCTCTCACACATTCCAGTTGGCAAGGGGGACCCGTCAGGGCTGTCCCCTGTCACCCTTGCTATTTGCCTTGGCTTTGGAGCCATTGGCGACGCTGATTAGATCAACGCCGTTATTGAAAGGAATTAGCTGGAAAGAGGGATGGGAGGATCGTGTATCGCTCTACGCCGATGATATGTTGGTATACTTAATGGACCCGGACAGGAGCATCCCAGCACTCCTTGCACTCTGTGATGCCCACGGGAAAACGTCGGGATACACGCTAAATTGGTCGAAACCAGTAATACACGTACTGAACGGGCCGGAGCCCTCACTCGCGGCGGACTGCCCACTTATGCTAACATCAGGCTCCTTTAAATACCTTGGCATATATATCACCAACAACGCAACAGAATTCTTTGATAAAAATCTAAAACCTCCCCTGGAACGTCTGCGCACTGACGTGAAGCACTGGGCGTCCTTGCCATTAACACTCCTCGGCAGAGCAGCACTCTATAAAATGATGGCGCTCCCGAGGTTTCTATACGCCCTGGAAAACACCCCATACACGGTCTCGACGCGGTACTTTCAGCAAGTCACAGCACTGGTCCCTAATTTATTGTGGAGTAACCGACCGGCGCGCATTGCCCATATTAAACTAAACAGAAGTTGGTACAAAGGGGGGATTGCACTGCCAAACCTGCAGATGTACTACTGGGCTGCGCAGCTCAAAATTGTGAACCAATGGATTCATGCGCCACAGGAAGACCCGGCATACAGGACCGATAGGGCGCAATTAGGCACAGACAGCATGCTAACAGTACTCTACAACAGACATCAGGTGGCAAAACGGATAGGGCCCACGAAGCATACGGCCACGCTATGGCACACGGCACAGGCAAAACTGGGTTGGAAGGGAACGATCACTAAACTCACACCGCTCTGGGACACTAAGGCACTGGGGCGACTGAGACGCAGTAAGGGATTTGCACAATGGGATAGCATCGGCATATCCACGGTGGGAGATCTGTGGAATAAGGGAACTGTGGTCCCATTCACCTTGCTCCAGCAACAATATGACCTGGGACCGAACGAAACTTACAGATACATGCAGATCAGGCACACGTTGCTACAGGCAATACCGGCAGACACTGACGTTCCGGAGTCCTCACCGTTGGAAGATAGATTACTCACTGACTACATGCCACATGGTGCAACTTCGCTTACCTACCGTAAACTGCTCAATAACCTAGCGGACCCTACACTGAAATTACGGGAGCGGTGGGTGGAGGAACTAGGCGACATAGATGACACGGAATGGAATGAAGCGTTGGTGTCCCCAAGGGAGGTGGGGATCTCGGCCAAATTGAGACTAGTGCAACTTAAAATCCTACACCAGATATATTACACTAGACCCATGCTACATAAACTACACAAAGCACCGCATCCCTACTGTCTTCGTGGCTGTGGCGAAGAAGGTACCCTACTCCATACGCTCTGGGACTGCCCACTCATAGCAGACTACTGGCGACAAGTGATGCGCACTATTTCACAAACACTTAAGGTCTCCCTGGTACCAGAACCACGTAAATGTATTCTGAACATTTGGGAACCGACCAACTTATCTAGATATGACCAAATATGGGGTACATTGGCTATTATGGTGGCAAAAAGAGATATCGCACAAAAATGGGGCGCACCAGAACTACCCACCATATCACAGTGGAGCAGAAACATGGACGTACTAATGTTGATAGAACGGGCGGTGTATGTAACTAGGGCTTGCCCCCGCAAATGGAACAAAATGTGGACTGCTTGGAATATATATAGAGGGGAATTATGTGACCCATTGCCGGAGGATGAAAACACAAGTTCAGATGAAGAGGAGGACGGGGAATAGAAGGAGAACAGGAGAGCGTAAGACCCAGGTAGAATAACCTGTGATATACCACGTAGGCTGAAGTAATTAAAATCTCCGCCTGTACACACCTGTATATCCAAAATTGCGTAGCACTGTGGTCATATTGACTGTCAACATGTATGTTTATGGTTTTGAAATATAATACAAATCGTTTTGCTAAACAAAATATGATAGACCTACGGAATATCCGGAACACAAATTGATTGCTCTATGTACACCATATTTTACTGCGCCGCCGGACCCCAGGGTTATCGGCTGAAGGGCTGTGTTAATCCGAGAATGACGAAAGAAATTGTGAACAACGCGGCCGGCCCTTGGGGTTGTAGGCCTTATGCTGTGTCCTTACAGAAGTGTACAATAAAGGTCTATATAAAAAATTAAAATAAAAAGTTAATTAATAAATACACAAATCTATAAATATATAATGTTTTACATAACAAATAACCCGTAGATTATTTTGATACATTTTCTTTACTATACAAAATAAGCAATGGTTTTGTTGTGTGTTGTCTTTCAGTGATTGTTTTATGGGAGTGTTAAATATTGGTCAGATACAACACTACACTCCGGAAATTTTCGGGATCATACATTTATTCGTCTATATTGGTGATATTTTTTACACCTTTTTTCACGCAAAGCAATTGCAACACCCATTAGAACACATTGTAGTCAATATCATTATACACCCAGGTCATGAGGGGCACAGGGTATGGCCATTATTTGTAACCGTTCTTGATCTAGTTATCTACTAATGAATCCTCCCCAGGGTTTGAAAATAAGCATTGTGAACACAGAACCCTGTCAGCAAAAAGTTGCCCTTGCCCACATTGCACTTTATTTTTTTTATTTTTATATATATTGTGTTAACCAACTCTATAGTGCCAATGGCTACATTCTGTTTCTGCAGGAATACAGGGACATATGTACAAAGCACTTACGTGATCTTAAGAATCTGGGGATCCGGGTTCGATCCCCGGCTCCGGCGGCAGGTTAGCCCAGCACCATGTGACTCTGGGCAATAGCTTGCTTAATCTTCCCAACGGCCCCCAGCGCCTAGAGACCCTTACGGGTGATTGTGCGCTTTACAAATGTGGATTATTATTATTATAAATGCTCTGATTCAGAGTTTGCAACCTCAAAAATGCATTCTGCAATGTACTAAAATAAATCCATTTTAGGAATCAGTAACTTTTCTCCGACTTCTCAAATGAGTTTAGAAATGGATAAGGAACCTCTATTTCGAAGGGCATGTTGTAGGGGGCCTTTTCAAAATAGCAATTCCAATCCTTGTGTGTTAATGGTTTACGACCAAACTAGTGTTTCTAAACCATTAAAAAGTTACCAAACCTCAAGTTTGAGTAGTAACCAATTTGCTCAAGTGAAGGCCTTTATGAATGTTTAAAAATATTGTCACTGTCTATTCTCAACCTTAAAAAGTATCATTATCTCCAAACGCAGCCCTGATTTTAAATTAATTAAAATTATTTAAATGGGCTGCTTTTAAAATCTATATATTTAAAAAGCACTCACAGACATGGTGGTCTACTAATGCCAACAGATAACCATCCCTATGATGGCCACCAATCGTAGTGTGTCACAATTTGTAACCTTCCTCATTAATATTGATGAGGCAAGTCAGACTGCAACCCATCATGATTCGCATTTTGTGAACCGACATATTAATACAGAGGTGAGTTTGCAAAATTGCCCACAGGTCGCACAAATACTGTGGATATTTCTCAGCCAATATTTGGTGATCAGTGTTTTCTATATCTGTCCCAAAAACACTTAAGGCCAGCTTTACTATGCACTTACATTTTCCTTGCGTCACACATTTTGACGCAAGGCAACGTAAGTGATGATGTGACATTTACAAAGCAACGCAAATTGAGATTTTTGTGTGGCTTTGCTTCATTTTTCAGCAGCAGAGTAATGCAACACAGCACCTTGCATTACCCTGTGTTGGAGAGGGGTTATATGGTGGAGAAGTGTGGCTCAGGGGTTAGAGGCAGCAGACCCGGAAGCTGAGATCGGTCCTGGACCAGGGTTCAATTCCCCGCCTCGGCGGGTCTTGGGCTAAAAATTCCATGGACTCGATAATTCTCACCCCGGTGCCTCCTCGACTCACGGGTTCACACTCTGTGACTCTGGGCAATAGCTTGCTTAATCTCCACAACGGCCCCTCGCGGCGGGATGCCTGACTTTCACCTTGTGGATACCCTGCTATCTCACAGGGGAATACCAGGAAGGGTTCCCTAAGCAAGCGCCGGGAAACCCACTGCGGGTAGCTGTGCGCTATATAAGCTCAACTACATTTACATTTACATATGGGTGGAGTTATGGCCTCTCCCATGCATATACCCATGTATTTTGACACAACCCCAGAATTACTAACGTCAGTCCAAAATGGTGCAGCTACCCAAGATAGGCGTAACAAATATTTTTATTCTGCAGCACACAAGGAAAGAGGAATATGACTTTATTACCTCCTTGCACAAAACAATCCTGACCATAACGCAGGCACCCTTGCACTATGGCGCAAAGTTACCTGCTTTACCGCAATGTGCCTGAAGAGGACTAGAGCTGTGAGACAACACTAGTGCGCCATATCTTAGCAGACTTAGAGCATTTCTGTTCTCTCCCTTTCATGCAACACAGAGCAGCAATTTGCCTTGCTGTGTTGACGAAAAAAGGTTAGTACATTCAGACCCAAATGTTTTCTTCAAAATGTGTTGATTTTGAACAAAGTTTTAAGAAAAAATAGAGTAGAAACAATGATTTTTCACACTAGATCAACAAAATACAAAAATGTAAAAGAATCTCTATGTGCATTCAACGATAAAAATATACAAGAACAAATGCATATATTATTGTTCATAAAAAACACCATACAGCCAGTTTACGGAGTTCCTGTATAAAATATTCAAAAAATCCACTGCAGAATAGTAAATCTGAGTTTCAAATGCCGACTTTAATGAAGAAAATGCTTCATGACAAGTCTTTTTCAAATAATTCAAGAAAAGGTTCTTCGACAGCTGATTACAAACTCGCAGGAAAAAAAAGATATAAAATATAAATATGCATCACGGTTTCAATCGCAGCTCACAGAATCTGCATATTAGTTGTTGAAAGAGGTCCTTGTTCCAAGCGCAGACACGTATGTATTCGATGAGAAATCTGAAATAGCTAATATATAATTTGTCGGCTAATATATAATGGGTTAAGAGAACACACTGTTCACTATATATTCTAAATAAAGCGGCCTTGGTTCTATTCTGCCTTAGAAGGGTCACATCACTGCCTTACTTTTATTAAGTGATATAAGTCAGCCGTTCATTTGCAGATTTCAGAGTGAAAGACCCTCTACTTTGAGATAAAGGTAGATACTCCAGCAACTTTATATGTTCAACCATATATGGCTAGTTTATTACGTGGAAAACAAATGAAATGCAAACCAAGATTGTGTGGGAGCTTTCCCGGAGTCTGGGACTGACATTTGTAGCTCGCTAATATGCAACAGTGCTACGTATGCCCCATTCATATGGTATATTTAAGCTTAATAGGATTATAAACATTCATTTGTTTCTAGGTAATACCTTGATTTAGTTGGGCCAACAAGAAAGTCATATTCAGGTTTGGATAGAAACTTCAGGGCTCTCTAGGGGAGTTATTTTAGTGAAGGCACACATTTAATTAGAGGACTAGAATTATTCACTTAATAGTTGGGTATGGGGGCCAGGAGTAGGGTCTGCTATCTCTTTATTAGTTTTTTTCTACATGAGGCAAGAATAAAAGACAAAAGAGGGACCTATGATGTAAGAGGGAGAGACAGCGATAATGGTCTGGGCCAATATTATACATTATGCCCCAGGGGCTCAACTGGTGCGTACGTATGCCCACTTTGAGTGCCACTGGGGCCCAATGGTATTATAGAAGGGGAGCCGATATTTGTGCATCCACTTCTGTGATACAAATAGAACTGGCACATATGTTGCGCCAGCACTATCATGAGAGGGTGTGGCCCCATGCAAATGAGGGAATCACTTCGCCTCTGCAACTGCGGCATATCACCGACACTGGTGGAGAGGCAAATATGCCGCTAAGAGGCGCACTGAAAGTGACCACAAAAAAGTGCCGCACTTCCAGTGCGCCTCCTAATGGCGACACTCTGGGGGAGAGAAACGGAGTCCCAGGGACCCCTCGGACATATCCCTTCAGGCAGTGAAATACCGCACCCGCCGGCAAGGGGATCTCTAATCCCCCTTAAAAGTGCAGGTGGGTTGGAGCCTACACAGTGAAACTATCGCCGGCCGAGGGACCCAAAGCAGCTCTGGCAAATTTTGTCAGACCAACCCCATCTAGTGCAGAGCAAGCAAACCTGACTATCACAAGAGGGTTTGGGTGACGTCTCCCCCAAGAAAATATGGGGGAAAATGGTGCATTTTACAACACGTTTTTCATTATGTATTCAATTTTATTCGTTTTTAATGCATATTAAATGATGATCTTACAGTGCACCAGGACACAGCAAGTTGTATTGTGGCTCTACAATAATTTGCTCACTGTCACCCTCCAACAGAGCCTCTCATCTCTGCATGGCCCCTTTCTCACATGTATTTCAATTGTTTTGTGGCTCCTCTCATGCCAGTGTAGGGTTTCAGAGCATTTTACATCACACACACATACAGAGACAATGAATCATATGTGTGTAATCAGTCTATAGAAAATGTTACATGAGGCAATGGGGACCACAAGGTCTAATATTCCCTGTCATCCATATTCGTATGGGGAAGCACAAACTAAGCATTCGGAATGTAACAGTTTAACGCCTTCCCCGCTCACGACGCTCATGACGAGCTGAGCTCGTCATGTAACGCGTTTTTTTCAAAAACGCAGCGCACAGCGGGAAAACCACTTGCGCGCATACGGTTAAACAGCTGCTCCCTTTGTTACTGTGCAGTTCTTAAATTACAACTATAACCTAGGTTAGACAGTTATGTTTTTCGCAATCTTTCATTATCCTAATTATGCTAAAAAAGGGTTAGTTTGAGTAGAAATACATTCTTATTAGTAAAATCTTAATACTTATTGGTAAATTCTTATTAGTAAAGTCAACTTTTAATTTTACTAATAAGAATTTATTTCTACCTAAAACAACCCTTTGTAGCAGAATTAGGATAATGAAAGACTGGGGAAAAAACCCAACTGCGTAACGTAGATTATGTTTGTAATTTGTGCACTGCACAGTAACAAAAGGACCTTTGTGGCAAAAGCAGTAACCCACTGACCTATGCACCTAAAATACTGTTCTGTGATCTGCATAGCACACGCTCCTTGCAACAGGCATATTAACCCTCTGAGCTATTTTAGATGAGTTAAAACTGACAGTAGACAAAAACTCTAATCTCCCTAGCATGCTCATTAATCACTAGAGTTATCTTGGCACTTTTATTGTTGCCTGAAAACTGTTGGATATTCAAGAGACACTGCAGTGTTTTTAATACTGCTGCACTGCTACATAACCGGCCTCATGTAATGAAGGCACCACCCCTCCACCGTTCCAGTCTCCGGGGAAACTCCCAATGCCCGGTACAGCCAGTCCGGCCTTGAGTGAAACAGGGAGCAGGTTTTAAACAGCTGCTCCTTTTTTCATATGAACGCGCTGGCCTTAGAGCAGTACATGTTTGCGGCTGCCATGGATGCATCTCATCTATTCTCATATGACACATTTTCCTTGTTTGAAAGGTTTGCCATGGCGCAAACAAGGAAAGTGTGCCATATTCATAAAAAGGCCCTCGGTGGCTGAATATCAAACTAATACCAGATGACCGGGAATCAATACCGGCTTCTCTGCTTCACAAAAATTGTGTGACCCTTATCAAATATTGTATTCACAGAGTCTCCTTTTTCTTTCATATCACATAAGCAAACATTTAAATACTTGAGTTCAGGATTTTTTAAAATTTTTATTTATTTGAAGAGTTGAGTATAGTGCTGGCTAGACCCGGAGGTATCAGAGCACTTTACATGAGGTTAGCATTAGAAATAAACAATGTTACAAAGTTACATCAGTTACAAGAGCAAATCAAGGCATAGAGAAAAACTGTGTTATATAATTACATATGTTACTAGAGCATTAAATAATATAGAAAACAAGCCCTACGGTGCGTAGAAAGTAGTGGGGGAAAAGTAAAGGAGTAGGAAAGCAGATCAGGATACATTTACGTAGAAAATTTAATATAAAAAGAACAATATGAATGCAGTGGTACAAAAGTATGAAAAGTATGAACAAAGGGGTGGAAGGGGAAGGTAAGAGAGACTGAAGAAGTTCTTAATTCAAAAAGAGTCCCGCAAACCTGAAAATAATAGGAGAATAAACAGGATCCCAAACAGGTCATGTGGGTAGAGTCTTGATCAGGTCAGGAAAACCCTCACCGAGTATGAGAGACCAGGCTGCAGAGAGGGACAGTGGATGAAGACAAAATGGCAGACACAAACCACACCATCCACACCGACAAGATGTTTGCCGTGCTCGATACGGGAGAGTGTACCAGAAGGCGCAAAAATGGTTGCCAGGTGAATCCGAAGCCAGGTTGCATGTGGCGATCCAAACGATGGAAAACATCCAGAAGTGGGTCGACGTGCAGTGAGATGGGCTGGTGACCTAAGAACATAGGCCATCCGCAAGCGGCGATCCCTACAGACGATCGGCACCACCACGACTGGAGGACCCCGGGCTTGGCCCCACAGACACTCCAACACAGCAAGCAGGCGAACTAAAGAACAATCAGCCTCCTCGGGGTCAGGAGGGCAGGCAACCAGATAGAGTCGCTACTCACGCTCCGATCGACAGGGGAAGACATCCGGGCCACGGAGCAGCAGAGTCTCAGCAGGCAAAATGAGGTCAAGTCAAGGGAAAATGACTTAAACGCACACGCCGCAGCTCTGAAGGGCTCAAAATAGTGGACCTGGGCTGTCCTTACTCCTGGATCAAAAGAGGAGCAGTCCCTGAGAGGGAGGAGTCACAGACAGGGAGTATGCACTCTCCTAACCACTCCAACCGGGAAAAAAACACATCTGGGGGTCATGACAGGCACAACAGTAGAGAAGCCAGGCCGTTGACTCAAGGCAATCCGCATGCGAAGTTGACTGCAGCGGGAATGCCAAGCAGCAGGGGAGCGACCGGAAAGTAGATGAGGGCAAAGAGCAGACACCCAGAGAAGGCAAAGGGATGTCCGGGAGGGGTGATCGGCCGAGTCGAAAATTGGCTCAGTCGTCTACAAAACATCGGCGATTTGTCGGAAGACGGAGGAGGACGGAGACACGATGGAGAGACGAGGAGAACTGTGCCCGATATCCGGCTGGGTAGGTGACAGCAGGAACCTATCTCCTCTAGAGTTGTCTGTGCAGCTCCATCGGCCATGTTGCTCAGGCTTCGCGGTCAGAATGTTAATCACGGTCCATTCCAAAGACTGCGGGAGCTGGAGAGACGAGGACCGCAGGTAAATTCCAACCCAGGTGTGTAAAGGGTCCAAGGAGGGGGTAGACTCCAAGGAATTAGAGTCAAAAAGGCCATGGCTAGCCGGGGAGCTCCCGGACGGAGCTCATCACCTGATGGTAATCTTGGAAAGTGTACTGTACAACTCCTACGTTTGACTTAATGGACTATAATAATGCTCCATCTATAATAATAATATAGGCCACTCTTAGGGTTTACATGACTATTGACTTGCCTCTTAATTCACTAATGGCATTGTTATTAGGTGGTAAACCATGAACTTTTTAAAAACTATCACTTTTAAAAAATGTCTGTATATGCAGGGATACAATCTGATATTGTTTTGCATGTTCACCCCCACATTTTTGGACTGAGGCTACTGGGTTTTCGACTCTGAGAGTGCACTTTGGCCTGCTAATCAGATGTCATTGCCAGTATTCCAACCAATTATAAAGTATATGTAGAATTGGCAAGGACTGACTTACTTATAAGTCCTTAGTGTATGGTACCCTGGGTACCTATGTAATGTAAGGCAGTGTCCACCCAGAGCTTCAGCACTGTTAGTGCCACCCTGTGTGTGACAATGTACAAAATGGCACCCAGCCTTCCCCTGCAGACTGGAAGGGCAGTGGTAACACTGCTAGTCGACTTTGCCATTTACACTAATAGCAAAGCCCCCAATTCCCTTAACAATATATGTACATTTCCCCATGGAAGGCCTATAGAACCCTAAGGCAGGGAGCTGTATATTATTAAGTAGGACATGTAGCTTATATGTGTCTTAACAGCAACACTTCTAAATTGTCATTTTGCAGTGGAAAGGCTAGTAGCCCCAATGGCTAACACAGGGTTTCCGACTGACCCCTCAGCCTGACTAACTTATGAATGAGACAACCTAGCTGTGAACTGTAGGGTATTAAATTAATCGTGGCATTGAACCTGACCTGAAGTCCAGGTCAAATTTAATGCCACTATTAAGAAAATGCAAATTTTAGAAAGTTGCCACGCTGTGACCCAGTTATGGAGTAGTATAAATGACTCCCAGGCTTAGGAACAATAGCAGCCTGCTACAGGGTGAGTTGTTACCTTCATTTCGCAGGAAGCCACTCAGGGTGTGTGCCCAAAAGACAAACTTAAAAGGCAAAGCCACCTTTGGTGGACGGATATATGACGGTACAACGCGTACCGTCACAACGCATATCTTTACAACGCGGCCGTGACAACGCAAGTCGTTACCACGACTTGCGTTGGGGGGGCGCGGATTTCGAATAGTTTAATTTACTATTCTAACACCAGTCCCCGTGGACCCTAGGGAAGGTGTTAGGATAGTAAATTAACTATTTTTAGACCTTGAGCGCCCTCCAGCGCAAGTCGTGGTAACGACTTGCGTTGTCACAGCCGCGGTGTAAAGGTACCGCGTTGTGAAAACATCGTTGTAAACGATGTTTACCTTGGTGGACAGATGGCATTCATACTCCTGAGGGGCTGCCCTTTTCACAGGTAGCCAGAATGGAGACAGGGACAGAGAGGGAAACCCAGTGCCCAAACTGGTTTTCCGATGAGCATTTAGCCCTCAGGTAGCCACACTTCTAGGGTGGGCTACCAATCTTCTGACATCCGAGGAAGGGTCCCGACATCTTGAGAGAGGACAGAACACTGCACTCTGGGATTGCTAGATGCCACACATAGCTGTAAAGTCATCACCAAGAGAGCTATCACCTGGTTGCCCATTGGCTAGTGACGGCACCATCCCCCCCAGGGCCCTTTCTGGGTATAAATATAGCACACCGCGGCACGCTCCTCCTCAGATCATGTCAGAACTGGAACAAGGACTGAAGAAGGACCGAAGAAGGTCTGCCGTGCTGCCCTCTGAACTTCACAAAGAGAGGCTGCGTTGTCTACTGGACTGCACCTTGGGCTAGCAAAGAGAGGACTTTGCTAGTGTGCACCAGACCAAAAGAGTAACTCAAAGTAACCGTGGACTGACCCCCTGAAACCGACACCGGGGTCAGCACAGTTCAAGCAGCCCACTCGAGCAAGTTGTTAGACACCACAGATGATTTGCTACTAGCTGTATTTGGGCACCCCAAAAAACTGATCCTCGCCGGGCAAGAGTTGCACCCGAGTCAGTCAGACATGGGAGTGTCTGAGTCCAGATTGTTCACCCAAGAGGGACACCAGCCCCCACCAAAGGATTTCACCAGGACCAATGTTCATGGAGGCCTATAGCCCAGCTGCAGCTGTCCTTCTATAGCCCCAAAGAGGACTTCGAGGGACTCTGACCTCTGTGGCCAAAGTTGTTCCTCCTGATCCGATTATCGAGGAATAATCACAAAGGCACCCCTTCGATTGCACAACATCCTGAGCATTCTTGTGCATTTTCCTCTCCAGTATCCTTAGCATCAGTACCACTCCATTGATTGCTATGGCAGTTGGGCTACGAAATATGGAACTTGACAAGAAAACACTCAGATAGCCAGGTAACTGTCAAAATCTAGATTAAATGGAGGCAGCACCAAGTTTAAAGTCAATCAACGGAGCCAGAACTTTATTCAAAAAATATTTTTATTTTCTTATTTCTCAAGGTGCACAAGACAGCCTCTCTGGGACAGTCCACCTATGAAATCTGTATTTACTACTCGACGGCCCTTTGTGATATTTTTATTCCTGGCTAGGAATACTTATACTAGGTGAGAGAACTGTAACACTGGTCCAATTCTTCAGGTTAAGACCCATTGGGTCATTCTCAATGTTGCCCCTTTTGGGGCTCACTCTTAACTGTATTGTTTTTAAATTTTTGCATCATAATTGATGTTTTCTTTATTGTATATCCTTTCGCGGAATTTGTACCTCTGTGATTTACACAATTCTTTTATATATATAAAAAAAAATGTTCTAGTTCCGGGTCTTATCATACTGGTTAGAGTTTCTCCATTCAACTTGACTGCACTTTTGTAAGACTTATCGTCCATCATAATTGGTGAGAAATCTCATGTTATACCCTTAGGATTATCTGTTACTAGTTTGTTTTGGCTTTAGGGAGTTCGGGTTTATGCCTAGATCCCCGCTTGTTCTGTAAAGAGTTATTTCTCTACCCATATCCTTTCGTCTAATATTCTTGTTTTTTAATTGACTCTTTACCTCCTTTCCTTTCCCACATTCTCCCCTTTCCCCTTTCTATTTCCCCCCCCTCCTCTTTTTGTTCAAGCCTGCTCCCCCATGTGGGCCCAAGACTTTGAGGTCGTAATTACTTTTAGATTTGCTTTTGTTCATATATAAAATCTGTTAAGTTATGTGGTTATTGTACTTATTGAGTCCTTGTATGCGTAGTGTCATTTTTCTGGTGGTTTTTCTTGAACACTGTATGTTGTATTGTGGTTTTTTAAATGTGATTGTATTTTGTGTCAGTATGTGTATTTTAATATATATGTACATTTCACGTTTGTTTCAGCCCTGACGAAGCTCCTGTGGGAGCGAAACGCGTTGGCTGTCTTGTGCACATTGAGAAATAAGAAAATAAAAAGAAAAAATATTTTTTGAATAAACTTCTGGCTCCGTTGATTGACTTTAAACTTGGTGCTGCCTCCATTTACTCTTGACATCTTACGTCTGGGATTCCAGTGGGACCTAATCACAGCAGGTCCTGGAGGTTTACAGCACAACTATATGTAATACTTTATGGGACTTTGGAAATTCGAGGGGCTTGTCAGTTGATCCGCTGTGGGACATTTTTGAACTGTCAAAATCTACCCCATTGGCCCCACACACTTTTTCCCTGTCAGATTTTCTGGGCCGGAGTAGTCAAACTAACTTTTGCAAACTTTAAAAAAGTTTGCGTTTGGATTCAAAATGAATATTTCTTTAAAAATCTGTATCTCCAGAACCCTCCGGGTCATTTTCCTCAACTTGGACTCTAAAATTTTATACAAATATATTCTATGTTTATAAATTGTTGTCGTATTTCTTTCGTGTTGTGTGGCTTTATTTCATTGTTTTGTACTGTTGAATGCTTTACACTAGTTCCTTTGTTTAAACCTTGCTACTGGAAGCCACATCTAGACAGGTTTGAGCTTAAGGTTGTGAAAATTAGCCAGATTGTACTCCAGATAGTTTTTGTGAGTGTATTCCACATAAGGGTGCACAGACATACCATGTAATACACCAAAATTCTCACAGAAATAGTAAGTTGAAACGCTTCTGTTTGTTAAAGAAACACAGTCCCTTCAAAATTAAATAAGTGAATCATATTTTTGCGTTACAGTTGTTGCACGATATACATACCAAAACATGTCTTGCATCATGCATGGACTCTTGGAGCCAAGCCAGACTCATGGCTCGATTCTCGCTCTGCTTGCGCTATTAATGTGCCTATGTACCCTCCTCCATTTGCTACTTGAGCTTAGTACATTAGGGCTGTCAGTTACTTGATTAAATGATTTGTAACGGGTGAGGACTAGAAACATGGGGGTAAGGTACACATTTCTTTTGTATAGTTGTTAGAAACCATTACATTTCATGACAAAAATATAATTACAACATTCTAAAAAAGAAATGTTAATTAAAAATAACAAAAGGATTAAAAAAATAATGTGCCAATATTTAAACATGCTGAGCAAAAATATGCCAAGCTGAGCAGTTTCTCATATTACAGTACAACTAATAATATTTTCTCAGCAGATCATAATATTTTTTGTTTATCAGCAGTTCAGATTAGGATCTGATGGATTTAGACTCAATATTGTTGCCAGTTTACAAGTTCATACACCACGCTCATTGGATGGAGCTTTCAACATCGGGCACCATTCTTCTGCTAAAGCAGGGCAGAGATATACAGTGTGTATATTTTCTTTTCCAGATTCACACAATCTGCAGATCATCTCTGTCTTTGACTTATTCCATCTTTTTCCAATGTATTCTCCTGATGTGCGAACAAACCGGTAATGCAAAAAGTACATTTTTAAAGACCATGACGATCCTGCCTACAAATACAGTTGTTGCTTAAGTATCTTATATACATTAATCAGAGCCCAGGCATGAGATCTTGTAGCCAGGCATTCTTTATCTTTAAGGAGTAATAATTTCTTTACTGAGAAGTCAACACAATTTTTGAAGACTGCTTGAGAGTACGCATTTTTCCACAGGGATTGAATTTCTACATCTTTAATTGATCGATTAAGATGACTACAAGCCAACGCATCCTTACTTGGTTGTAATTATTTCCATAAAGCCTGGCATAGTTGATTTTCAGAAGATTACTTTATTCTACACCAAGTTTTTATATAGGCCACTGTTCTTTCAAGCAATTGATTAACTAACCCAAACTCTAATCTTATCTGAGCTGGGGATGCCTTTGGAGTAAGACAAGTATTAAGAGTATTATTCAGGATGGAATCTCTCACTTGAGGAACTTCGCTTCCATATGTAATTCTGGGCATTAAATTGTCTGAGATGACTTTCAGTAGCAGGGCAAAACTTGGTCCAGCTAAAGTTCTTTTGAGTGACAGAAAGACCAAGGTCAAAGAATTGTCTTTCCTCTTCAGATCTTTTTTATGCTGTTGAAATGTGGCCCTGCCATCAAATAATACACCCAGGTATCTGTAAGTAAATGTCAACTCCAATTGATTCCCACCTAGGAACCAACTCTTCCTTGTTTTATTTTGCCGCTAACTTCCATCAGCATTGATTTCTTTAAGTTGACTGTTATGCCATTTATTATGGGGTATGCATACATCTAAGGACTAGAAACATGGAGTCCTGCTCACATGTACCGATTTGACAACTCTGCCATTAAGGCTTCTTGTAGCAAAGACGAAGAATAGTGTGTGCAGTGAAAATACATTTAAAATATGTGATCCCTGGGCAGGGACTACAGGACGCTGTGTTGTACATGACCATAGTCATGACTTCCCAAGGAGAACTAACAGTCCCAGAAGGGATGGGCAAGGGAGTAGCTTAAGCGGGGGTGTTTAACACCCTTCAAATGCATTCTTGATTTGGTGGTTGGATCTGGGGATCAGGAGTTGGGTCTGCTAAGCTACAGAGTAGATTCATTAATTAAAGGGTCTAGTGTTCATTCATCCTGTTAAAGTATGTGAGTTTCATGTTGAAGTTAATATAAGAAGGGTTGATAATACAGGCGAAAGGGTGGGGAAATTAGCTCTCTGATAGCAACAATGTATCTTAAATGATCCCTAGAGTGTTCTTCAAGTATGGGCAGCAAGATTAAAGGCCAGCATTGTTTGTTTAGTATAAAATGTACCTCTGTGACATCTGAGGTCAGGATTGTGGTCAATTATCCCATCCACTGAACCCCAACTGTGAATGAGGCATGTAAGAAGACAGAATTTACTCAAATAAGCTAGAGTGTGTTCATTTCTAAACTTCATGAAGAGTGAACTCATTAGATGTCTAACTTTACTCATGGATTAAGCAATTTAATGATTTAAGCGTTATGTTTTTGAAATTCAAAGATTTGATGTTAAAACTGGGAAAAAGAAGGACCTCTTAGTTATGTGTACATTTTCATTAACAAAATGCCTGTATTTCTGCTGCCCATGGACTTTTACAGGATATCTTTACTCAACCTTACACCTCACTAATAAAACCACACTGTGGTTTTGCAAGTCCCATGAGCCCCGTTCTTGGTCATGATTTAGCGAGTGGTTACTGAGCAGTATCCATGGCAAGTACTGAATTCTACTAGTGATGTCACTGGGACGCTTGTACAACTAACTATCATATAGGTAACCTTGGTTCAGCCATTGTACAGTTTACTTTCCAATGGTAGTGATTTTTAGCAGTCAAGGGGAGGGAGGAGGGTTCGAAGCTCATAACACACAAAATGCACGTACCTATGTTCAATGTACTCAATTTCACAACAGAGCATTAGCTTTAATTAAGTACAAGTCTTTATTTATATGCAGGAGTGGTAAGACAGTTACAAAAGTTTTGCACAAAAAACATAATGTGTAGTTTCTCTTGGGCTGAGATAAGTCCCAAAAGACAATTACAAAGTTTACGGATAAGGCACTTCACAAATAACAAGGGGCTAGGTGGTCAATGTTAGTTTACAATAAACGGTTACGGTGCTCTTGGTGATAAAAAGCAACAATCAATCACGATCACTATGATATGTCAGCCATCAGTCCCACAGAGCCTGGCTCCAAGGCTGAGCAATGCAGAGTTTCAGCAGAAAATGAACAAGGTTCCCATGTATTGTAAAGAATGAAATGTTACAGTGACAAAGAGTTAGGTCATGAACTCTTAGTGTCCAGTTACCGCAGCTAGTGGTGGTTTGTTAATTTGGTACTACGACAACACACTTCAGTGGGGTAATGGGCCACTTTAACTAATGTAATAGTCCTTGTTCAACTCTGTGGGATGGCTTGTACTTGAGTTGGACAGTACTGAAAGTACCAAATCTTCACAAGTCTGGGGGGGCCGCCTTAACCCACAGATTCACCAGTTGGGATCAGGGAACTGAAATACAGTGTGAGGGGAACACTATTATACGGACTATGAGACATTAATTAGAGGACTTGGATTGACTCCCTACCAGCGGGAGCCAACTAGCACAGACCTCAGTTAGTTTGGTAGCAACGGGGAAGGTTGTGGAGGTTAAGCTTTCAAGGGGGAAGGCTCCATAACTTCCTCCTCAGGTCCCGATTTCACCTCAGAGGAGGAAAGGGCTGGGCAGAGAGGGGTGAGATTTAGGTTATGGAATATAGCTGGGGTTTACTTCAAAGTTTCAAATCCAGATTGGCTCTCAGGAGTTAATAAAGCAGATATTGTATTATTGCAAGAGACCTGGGCCACTGAGAACTTCAGTGTTCATGGATACCTTACCTTGTGTAGCGCTGCTACTCCCTCGCATGAAAGTGGAGGACTAGTTACCCTATGCTCAGTGAAATTAACCAGCCTATCCATCAAAGCAGTTCTATGTAGGCCAAATAATCAGCTGTTGATATTGCAGATCCGATATAGTTTAGATGCAATCTTGATTAATATGTATAACCATTTTTAGACTCTCACCTGATCATCTTAATTAAAGAGCTTGAGAGGGATTTTGTGAGCTTTCAAGACAGCTATAATAAGGCAACATTGATAGTTTGGGCTGGGGACTTCAAAATTTGGTCCCAACAGGCATCCCTCTACCTCCGGAATGGAGACAATGAATGGGGAGGAGCTATTAGACTTCTAGCATACCCCCTTTGGAGTGGCTCTGAACAGATCAATGATTACCAGATCTTTGGTGCTTGCTATAGACTACAAAGCACTGGGATCTCCTTTACCACCCACATACAACAGTGTTTGAAAGGGCAGTGAGATTGGTTTTATTATGGTTTTCTGTTATCTAGCTAATTTGATATTAGACTACAATGTTTCCATCTCCTGTATTAGTGATCACAATCCCCTTTCCCGGTGCTTGACCTTCATTTGGCATTAAGGAAGCAGGAGAGTTTGCCCCGCTTTCAATTATGCAATACAGGTGTGAGGGTAAAATGGGAAAGGGTGGATAGGAATGCTTTCCTGCAAGACCTAATGATTGAGAATAGGGAAGCTATTACTATTACTATTACTATTAGTACAACTCAGAGGAGCCCCCCGGAGAATATCTCTAATGCTTTTAAGACCTTACTTAAAATCATAGCTAAAGGGCTCAGGTTGAATAAAAGCAATAAAAAAATGGTCACCAATTGGCAGGGTTAGTCATGCCTGCACTTTGGCCCATAGGAGATTGAAACTAGCTCTCTCCTCAAAACCTTGCTCTAAAGGTCATGTGCGGAGTACTAGGAAAAGCTACAAATCTACCCTGGAGGTTAGGATGTCAGATCAGAAGCATGGGGGAACTTGGAAAGAGCCTCTCACACAAAGGACTGCACTATTCTGGAAGGTTGTTAATCAGCCATTTTTCTCAGGGTATGAAAAGCCTTCAGTGGACACGGTTTTTCCAGTTCAGGTTTGGGTGGACCACTATAACTGTATCTTTAATCCTGGCAACTCAGAGTTTATTTGTAGAGCATGACATAGCCTTAGGTAACCAGGAGTTGTTCTCTAATCTCAGGGATTCCATCTTGGCAAAGGAAGTAATAGTCCCCCTCAACCAGTGTTGTGTAGTTCTTGCTAATCCAAAGGATCTGTGCGTTTGTTGGGCTACAAACTCTGGGGGAGGTGCCTAGACTGATTCTGGGCACCCCTGCAGGATATGTTTACCTAGAGATCAGCTGGCTCACAGTGCTACCGTGAGCCACCCTAACCTTGCCAGATAGTTTCTGGCATCCACTGAACATGACAACCCTGACCCCTCAGAGATCAAGGAAACAGAACAGAACCTTTTGCCCACTCATCGTGCTTTCTTCTGCTCAGAGAAAGACACAGAGAATACCTAGTGGGACATTTTCAATATATTTACCATAACCAGTTATTATTCTTGTATAGAATACATATGCTGCAATAATCAGTAGACAGACGCAGATGAAAGTTATTACAAGCACCAAAAGAGTAAATAGTAGACACAGTTCTACCATGATGCTAAAACAGTGTATATATGTAGGCATATGATACAAGGCAGTAATCAAGCATACTCCTACCATGAAAACCCTACTCTAAGTCTACCTAGAGTGTGTGTAGGTGTAAAGCCAAGAATCCCTCCAAGGGATGGTCCAACCCCATTACCAGGCAGGAGAGAACGTAAAACCCAATCTTGCTCACAAACTGGACACCCCCTCGCAGAGATGTCAGACCACTGCATGGTGAAGTCTCAGCACATAGGGACCACCAGTGTCAGCTGTAGTACCTCCTCTGCTAATCTTTTAGTATGCTCTTTATTTATAATAGAAAGCAGCCTTGTGATGTGTATATAGATATATTAGAAATGTTATGGATATGTAGATTGCACTATCGCCCAGCGGATGAAGATAGAACGACATTTGTACATAGTGCGTAGGTCCTTGTACATCATCTTTTAGGCATTCTGATAATGTTGTGCAAAGCTAGATGTGTAAACAAAGTAGTTTCAGAGAAACTAATCCAAAATCGTTGTGCATGCAAATATGTGCAAAAGGACACAGCAGAAATGTTATTGTGAAAAATAGGACAATGTAAGAAACAAGCCGTTCGCTACATGGCAGATCCTGGGAAAATAACACCTGCTCCTCACACTAAGGGTCGATTATAAAAGCGATCTAAAAATCCAGCAGGCCATAATGAAGCAAAGTTAAAAAGGTTACAAACATCTCTTAAAATCATCTAAAGGCAAGCTTTTCTTTAAAATAGTCTTATAAAAGCTTTGAAGTAATTATATTTTTCAAATCCCAAGAACTCAGAAAGCCATGGTGCCTAGAAAAATAAAGCAAAAGCTGTTTTGATCCATTTTTGTTTAAGAAGCATGCCAACTGGTTCCCACCACACAGAAAAGCCAATTGTATATGTGTACTGAGTGGTAGACGCAACAATGCCATTGCTTGTGACCGGAGGCGACGTGCTCAGAGACGCACTTTGAAGCATGTTTATGGAGTAAAGGTGATTCCATCCAGTTTCCCCAGCAGCCACTGAGAGAGGTACTGCATCCTGTAAGCTTATCGTAGAGCCGGTGCATTCATCAACAATAAAATACCCTGAGGACAACAATACCCATGGGCCTTTAAGGGGTCCATCAGTACTTCAATGTCTAATGGCACAGCTGACTGTGGTCCGAAGGATAGATCCGATACACATTTGTGACTGTAAAGCAGGCAATGGAATACAGGTTGTATGCAGTGAAGCCAAACAGGCCTGAAGGACAAGAACCAGTGCACATCTAATTCTCGAAGCCGAGGTGTGCCGAAGCAATGAACCATGCGCTCACGGAGTCGCAGCACAAGCAGTGCTGTCTCCATTATGGGTTGAACTGGGATGTCCAGCCTGGAGCAGAGAAAATCAAATCAGGATACTGACCACAAGTAGAAGGACAAGTAGAAGACCTCCAAAAGCGCTTTCCAACAAGGAGTGCATTAAAGATGGTATAACTCCAAAAGTAGTTTGAAAGGCGCAAGCCAGTCCAGAGCCAATACATTTAAAAAAGCGCACTATTACCTTGGTGTCAGACATATCAAAGATACAGTGGACCAGCTTCCCAAACTGCAGCAGGAGGTTAGTGTGGAGTAGTGTCTGTATCTCAGACAAGGACCTTGTAACCTAGAGATCAAACTTCTCTCTGGCACAAGTTAAGGCTTGTCCACGGAGGATGCCACGCTACGGAGCCGGCTCTGACTTTTTTGATAAAGACTGACTATTTGGACACTGAAGCACTGCTGTCACAACGTTTCTGATTATAAATAAAGGCAAAGAATATTGAAAGGCATTCTTGAGTTCAAGCTGGATGCCACTGGGGAGTGACTTAAGACATTTTGCCAAGGGAACTAAAACCATAATTTTTTCCGCCCTGAGGAAGTCCATGAAGGACGAAACTCGTTGGCTACAGTGTTTTTTAATTGAAGAAAAAAAAGAACGATCTACAAACTAACTCCACTGAACTGCTGCCTCCACCATTCTGAAAATCGTCATTGTTATTTTTGTTGAAATATTGGAATGCTTTAGTGTGCTGGGCCACTGTGTATTATAGAGTTGTGAGCAAGGCATCTGTCTTGGGAGATTTAGGGGCTTGGGAATCTCCGGTCCGTGGCACCTAAAAAAATAATTCACTATACAGTACTTAGGATAGGTGCAATTGTGCTTGACCCCATTCCCCGCTCTCTTTTTTCAAATTTTGGAAACATTTATCGAAAGCCATAGCATTGCCTCCCTAACTGTGCAGACAGGTTGAAGCAGTACTTGTGTGCAATAAGTAACTATGGAATTACCCTTTACCATATAAGTGATACCCGGTTCCATTCCACAGCAACCTTAATCATTCAGCATCAAAGAGCTCCAATTCAAGAGCAGCTTGAAGACGGATGTATCAAAGCAGCTGGAGAACCCTTCACATAACAGGCCAAGTTTACAACTAAAGCATTGCATACCCCATAAAGAGAAACCACTAAGGAAAACTTCTCTGTCCCCATTTCTGCATCTAAACCTAAATGGTAATTCCCAGTACTGATGCACATAATCTTTCCATAGTGCTTTGTATCTGCCTACCTGATGGCATTGTAGAGAATATTGGAATTGAAAAGTCATGACCGGTAGGGTGATGTAACCATGGATCATCCAGTCTGTGGATGGTGTATCAGTCACGGTCTAATTTTTCAATGTGCAGCATGGTATATTTTGCATCTCTGTGTGCATTACCATCTGTCTTTCCATTAGATCATGAAGAAAACAAGCTCTATTGATGTAACGCCATAGCACATGGCCAGAATGCAATGTTTGCAATTCAGCTTAGTATTACAATGGAAGAGAGTTGTGATTGTCCATGTTGTAAATTAGACATGTCTTGCTGTATTACGCAATTGCAGAAGATGCTGTGTTGCCCAGTGAATACATTCTGGATGATAATGTGGTCATACCATTGTCACCCACAGCCAAAGCCTTTTCTAAGTTAACCCTGTCGATCTCGCGCAGTCTCTCTGCAGCCTTCTGCTGAGAAATTTTCCATAGCTCATTGTATATTCCATACAAAAAGAACTTTTGACATGGGTTTTGGGGACCTATCAAAAAATCTCTGAGATCCATGTCAGCAGAAAAAAGGGACATGTGTTGCTTCACCTGAGATAGAGTTGAGGGTTTTAGCCAATCAAGGCATACTTTCCAACACTATATGATATCACCACACCTAGATTTTCTGATTGTACATATCGCTGATCATGCCTATTGATCCTAAACCCTTCAGCATTGCCCAGGTATCTAGATTGATACCCATATGTTGTCCCCCGGGCAAACCAATCATCCCTTCCAATTGAAGTCTGATGAATTAAAAGAACCAATATGACTCATGCTATCTAGTGCATCCTCACTGAAGTGTGTAAAATGCTGCCAGTTCTCAAAGCGTAAGAATACAGGAATATGAAGTGCGTTCAAATCCTTCATCTTGGCTATTCAAAGACAGGAAGTCTGTTGCACTGTTTTATTCAGGAAAATTATTTGAAGCGGGATGAGGCATGATCTGGATGGATGTATGATGTTACAACGCATACTTTTACCACGCATACCTTTACAACGCGGTTTTTACATCGCATACCATTACAACGCATAGCGCTTTTGGGTGTTGGATAGTGAATAGTTTAATTTACTATTCCAACTCCAGTCCCCGTGGATACTAGGGAAGGTTATTGGATAGTAAATTAACCTATTCCCTATCCTAGAGCACCCCCCAGCGCAATGCGTTGTAATAGTTTGCGTTGTAATGACCGCGTTGTAATGGTAGTGCGTTGTAAAAGTTTCGTTGTAAAGGTTGTTTACCGATCTGGATCTGCCAGTCTTTTGGCCCCCAGACAGATTTTGTGTCTATTATGTCTCTCCAAATGACGAAACCCTGTACAGATAAAGTTGGGAAATAAAGGAAGCAAAGTTAGCATATTTTTCTTTGCAGGTATAGGTGCAAGCCTACAGCAATAAGAGACTGGGTCTGATGTGTCAAAACCAATAAAAAGAGCAAACATTTGTGCCAATGTTTTTGAACTAACTTTGGGCAGTGTTCCCATTTAGTGTAAACGTAAATAGCTTGTGGGATACTAGCTTTGAATGAAAAAATGGTGACCATAATGTTGATAACAAAACATGTCGCCAAAGTTAGATACACCATCAAATAATTCATCGTTAGAAAATGCAGCTGATTGCTCTAGATTTGCAAGTAAATTGTGCACAGTCTGAATGTTCCAATCATCAGAGAAAGTACTAGAGGTGATTATATAATTTAAGGGTATTTTAAACAAGTACAGCATTTGTAAAAGTTCAGTAGGACCATACACATCATACGATACCCTATCCCACACTATTCCTTCCGGAACTGCTCTAATGTTCACCGGGGACTGGTCCCTTAGTTTACAGTGTGATGATGCATATGGTTTAAGAACCAAGTTGACAAGTTGTACTGTTGAGCGTTCTGGAGATGGTGTTCATTCAGAAGTTGGAAAAAGACAGTCACCAATCCAATCAAGAGGACTAGAAATAGTAACCCAATTGTAATCCAGAGATGTATCCAAGGCGAACAAAGTATGTTTTTTTCAGCCAAAGATAGAAAGCATACACTCGTAGCTTGAAAGGGAGAGGTGGTGGTGGTAGCTCAGGTTCACTTGAATCTGATGAGAAATTGTCATAATACACAAAGTAGCCAGATGCCGTCCAGTCTATTTTTGGCAGCTCAGCAGGTTTTGTAGAACCTGGAGATTACTCGATCTGTGGCATGTTCATATAGACGTCATAAGGTTTTCGAATTGAAATGTGAGTTTCTGTACTTATTGACTGTACAGTTGTAGTTGTTTCAACAGGAAGGAGTAATACTTCATTGTTCTTTACAGCTTCTCTTTGGAGGGTGGAATCTTCTGTAGTTAATAAAGCTTCCATATGACCTTCCGGAATGGGAGAGAGAGGAGTAAAGCAGGTACCCAGGAGCCAAACGGCCTACTGTGGAGAATCTGCCACATAGTGTGGTTTGATGAGCTCAATGGAGACAAACCTTTTGTCTCTGAGAAAAGCAAGGGGCAGAAGATTACAGTTCTGGTACTTTGACAGCCGGGACAGGTACAGGTAAGATAGCCCAAATTCTTTGTCCACAATTGTTTTTCTGACCAGGTCCCTAATCTTCAGGAGCCAGACAGTTTTTGCTGGTACGACCTTCACTTTTCCAGTTGCGGTTAGTTTTACTTGGATGTTGCTTTGAGTGCCCCAGAATTCACTGAGTTCCAGTAAAACAGCCAAAAGTTCAGTGATGCCAAATGGTGTTTCCGCCACCACTGTGGTGATATGATCGAGGTCTGGGACTCACATTCTCACACCAAACAGGACTTCGTATGGAGTACGACCATCTAGGGATTTGCTTGGCATGTTCTAGAGTGCCCTCTGGACCCCATATAGGTTATTGACCCAACTGCCACCCGAGCCTAATATCCTTGCTGTTAAGGAATGCTTTTAAGTCAAGGTTTTTTCTCTCAACTAACAAATTTCCCTCAGGATGGTAGGGGGAGGAGTACCGTATTGCCACACCCAAACTTCCCATGGCTTCTTTCCAAGCCCAAGAGCTAAACGCTGGGCCCTGGTCGGAATGTAGTGTGCCACTTGCGTATGTCCAAATGACAACTCGCAAATCTTTTATAACAGTTTGAGCATCAGCCGAGCCAGCAACCAAACCCACAGGAATCTGGAGCATGAATCCACAGCCACCAAGATGTACTTGTAAGCCCCATCTGAGTGTAAGGGGCCGCAGTGATCCAAATAAACAGCCACCAGAGGCTTGTCTGAAATCAATAGAGGTGTCTGTGGAGGATGTGCTAACGTGGAACTCTTCATCTGCTGACAGAGGTCACATTTGAGGATGAAGTCCTTTGTCTGTTTTGTAAAATCAGGCCACCAATAACACTGCTTCAGTAATGAAACTGTATCAGTGACCCCACGTGTGTGCTGAACCCAGACCCTCATGTGCAGGCAGTATTAAATCCAATCTGCGATCAGTGTTTAGTAGAACTCTATCCCTCACTCATGGAATCTGGGCATACAGCATGTTTTGTGCATCTAACTTGTAGGAGTACTTGAGTGGAAAGCCCTATGGCAAGTGGGTGTCTTTGCAATCCATCATGATGTCTCCATCTAATCCATTCTATAACAAGTGATTGCAGCAAAGGAAGCAGTGCAGACTCTTGCCTTAGCGGCTTCATTAGCTATGGAAGTCCCTTCAATCTGAACGACTACACGTTGATGACTCAATGTGTGGATAACAGGAGCCCGTGGCAGCATTCTTTCAGCTTTGCCACTTGTACCAAAAGCAGCTTGTGCTCGATTGTGGAACCCTTATAATCTTGAAATCCATTCTGTACCAATAGTGAAGATATTCATTATAAGACTGGAGACAGTAGTATGAATCACACACCATAAGTGTGGGGAATTCATGATCCGTACATTGTAGTGCCAGTATTAGGGCTTGGAGCTCTGGTAGCTACACTGTACAGTCCCCATGAAAATTAGTTTGTGTTTTCTCAGAACAGAACTTTCCATCATGCATGCCCCCTATACTATTGCACATGCCATGGAATATAAATGTCAGGTCCCTATGGTGGGCTGAACAGATCCATCGGTATAAATGATGTATTCATATCGATCTGGAGGCATTATTTAATTCGGAAGAGGATATTCTTGTTCTTTCTGCAGGAATGTTTGTGTTTGAAGTGTTGAATTGAATTTGTAATCTGCATCTGTTATAGTGAGAGAGTTAGCCCATTGAATCCATTATGGATGTAATGCTTTGGCATTCAGAACGCTTACTTTAGTAACAGCCTCTAAGGTTGGTACTGGAGTAACAACTATTCGCTTACCCTGAGCTAGTGTTCTCTCTCACTCTCTCTCTCACTACAGCAGTCACATTTTCTCAGTGGGTGCAAAACGCATTTCAGTGTTTGTGTTCAAATGTGATCTCTATGTAATAGTTACTGTATCACTTTCACTGAAAGTTACATATGTGTACCCGGTGGGTCCAGTGACTACGCGGATCACCAGATTAGTTGTGTTTACACGTGTGTGCAAATGTTTAGAAGCCATCATATCAGCTTGTACGGAATGTAAAATATTTGTGTGTTCCTGTGTCCCGTGGTTGATTGATAAATCAGGTCTAATTAAATCACTGAATGGTTTTACCCATTCTGCGGAATCCAAAATATATGTTCTGCCAAAATTCAGGAATCCGAAAATTGATTGTATTCTTTTCAGAGCCCTTGGAGGATGGAGCAATGCGCACTTTCTCTAAAAAATGTGTGGCCAGGCTTTTGCCTTCACTTGATAACTCATATCATAGAAACAGAACATTGAGGTGGGTAATTTTTGATTTTTTTAAATGAAATTTATAACCCAGGTGATCAAAGCCCAGAATGATGTGGTTTACTCTAGCCAGGTGTTCCATTAACTCATCATCTATCAGATAGATATTGTCTAAGTAGGACAATGCCTCCTCATCAAAATATTGAAGTATCTCTGTTGGCTGTTCTTATACCCCTGAGGTAAACAGCAAAATTGCGGTTGTGAACCCAGCGCTGAAAATGCTGTCTAATACCTGCTCTCAGGCGCTATATTCTGGCAGAAGAATCCATTTGAGATATCAAATGTTGTTTTGTATTTCTTCAGCACAATGTTATTAATCCGTGCAGCACTATGTGCATTTTGTACTGTAAATGTGCGTGAGGAATTGATATGCTCATTCAACGCTGCTACCACCAGATAATCCACCAGGTTCTGGCAAGCTATTGTGACTTCTGCCACACTGTCCAGCATCGTCACTGCACACGCCCCATTCAGAAGCACTCGGTAGCCTGGGCATGTCTTATTTTAATTCCAGCTACCTTCTTCTTTTTGAATGGAGGTTTAGCAGTCAAGTCTTTTGTTTGTCCTCTTTTTTAAGGATGTAGCCTAAAGTGCGATGTGTCTCCTTTTTCTTCTTCACACACTCTTCTGATCTGTGCTCTGCCTGTCCACATCTCTCCAAGCGTGTATCGGATGAATCCTGAAAGGACCAAAGGGTACATGAATCAGTATCCTGAACCCGGTCAGGCTTTCTAATGTTATCACGGTTTTTCAGATTGAATTTCTTGTCAGTTGTTTCCTGCTGAGGAGACCCACCCCGTGATTGTGTCTTATTTTGTATTTTTTTTTTGTTTATTTTCCTATTTCTTCTTTGAAGAACCAGGTGCTTGCTTGTAGTTGTACTTCTCAGAATTGCTCTTAACCTGCGGCATCCCAGGTCTTGCTCCCAGATTATCTCTACTCAGCGTGGCATAGGTTTCTATGATAATTTTAGGCAATTTCTACTATTGCTGTGCAGGAGTGAACTCCTTCAGGTGTTGGTGTATAGCCAATGCTGCTGCTTCTCCCATTATGTTACTTAACATAAAGGCTGATACCGCTGCAAACTGGCCCATCAGTTTCATCTTCAAGTCTAGGGCTGTCCCATACTCATTCTGTACTTGTTTCAGTTCCTCAGGTAAAACTGCTTTTGAAGAGGTACCATTAGTTCTGGTGGAAACAGCAGCAAAGACTGTACCCCAAGTGGAAGGAGCCCTCCCCACTGGCAAGCAAATTGTTAGTATTCTGCGTTTGTCCTGCTGGCCCATATGGGGGAAAAATGCTTCAAGCTGGCTTGTTTTCTGTGCTATCCAGAACAAAATTTTCTCCCAACTGGTGGCAATATTTCCTATTACAGCATTTCATGTTTGCGGGTTCATATGCTTGTTAGCCAATTGAGGGTGTGCAGTCTGAGCAGTCCGTGCAGGGTTAACTGCCAGTGTTCGCATAATATACTGTGTAATATTCCTGTCAGTTTTTACTAGGTCTTCGTAAAGTGCTGTTATTTCTGCTGCATCTAAATTAGCAAGATTAGGATGTGGTGTAAAAACAACTATGATCGGCTATGCGGCTCCTTCTTTACTGAGCAGACCGAGTCTCATGTTTTCTACAGTATGGTGGAGGGCGCCTTTAAAACAATTTATGTATTCTTGGTGAGTTAACGGAATTTTTATGTTCACAAATGGAAAGTATTCCTCTGGTGTCTCATCTTCAATGTAAGTGTGCAACAATTGTGTACTTGCATCCACAAATTTAATCCAAGAATAGAATGCCTTTGGTCTGAATGCTTCATGTGCCTCAACCATGAAGGTAACATCCCCGCCCGTTGTCGGAAGGCTGTAATATAATAATTTCATAGTAACTGCATGTCTGCAATACTCTGTAATATTTAAAGCAACTTCTCCATTTACAGACATTGGGCCAGATGTGCAACCGGTTTTTGTGGTCACAAATGGAAAATCGGCCTGTTTGCTACCGCAAAAAAGGGTCTTGGCATTTACAAACGCTATTAATAGCGTTTGCGACTCTTGCTATTAGGAAGGGGCGTTCCTTCCTAATAGCAAGTCAGAATGGAATGTACCATTGTTTTATGGCCGCAAAACACTTTCAGTTTACCACCTACTTCAAGTAGATGGTAAGTCACTTGCAAACAGGAAGGGGGGACCCCTTACCCTTTGTGAAAATATTGAAGAGCAGGCAGTGGTCCCACGGACCACTGTCTACTCTTGAAAAATGAAGCAGTAACATTTAATTTTTCTTTTTTTAACTGCATCCTGTTTTCCTTTATGGAAAACGGACTGCTTTTTTTTTAACTGCTTTATTTAAAAAGCAGTCACAGACATGGTGGTCTGCTGACCCCAGCAGGCCACCATTCCTGGGATTGCTAGCCATTCCTATTGGGGCCGCCAATTGCACCTACCTCATGAATATTAATGAGGCATGCAATTAACAACCCCATTAGAAATCCCAAACAGTGTCTGAGACACTGTTGTACATTGCAATTTGCGAGAAGAAAATTGCAAGTCACAAAATGATGCAATTTGTGACTCGCAAATTGGTAGGGTATTACATTTGGCCCATTGTATAAAGATAGTGGGAGTTTAGTAGATGGATTTATGGGACAGGGTTAGCACAATTTGGGAAAATGTTTATCCTACAAGCTTGAATAACCTACAGCCAATACATAGGGTATACCTACTCAGAGACTAATTTCCCTTCCCAGCATGGACGTCCCTGGTTTGGAGGTGATTATGAGTCTCTGAGAAAAGCACAACTGAACTATTCAGATAGACCATTAAAGAAGAACCCAACTAACGTTAGTGGTGCCATGTCATGTAGTTCCTACTAATCCGTAGGATCTGCGCATTTTTTGGACAACATAAACTTTGGGCGAGGCACTTAGACTGATTCCAGGCACCCCCACAGGATCTTCTAGCTTACAGTGCCACTATAAGCCCCACTAACCTTACCAGGGAGAGAACAGTTTCTGGCAACCACTGAATATGACAGCCCCAACCCCTCAATGACCGTGGAAACAGAACAGAACCTTTCACCCAGGCACTCACGCTCACTTGTGCTCAGAGAAAGATACAGAGAATACACAGTGGGACATTTTCAATGTATTTATTAAACCAACGTTATTCTTGTATAGAATACATGTGCTGCAAAAATCAGTAGACAGAAGCAGATGAAAATTATTTTAAGCACTAAAAACATAAATTGTAGATACAGTTCTACCATGGTGTTAAAACAGTGTATATATGTAGGGATATGATACATGGCAGTAATCAAGTGTACTCCTGCTATGCAAGCCCTACTCTAAGTGTACCTAGAGTGCATGTAGGTGTTAAAGGCAAGCATCCTCCTGAGTGATGATCCAACCCCATTCCCTGGCTGGAGAGAATGTAGGAGCCCATCTTGGTCATGAACTGGACATCCCCTTGTGGAGATGTCAGACCGCTACATGGTGAAGTCTCAGAATGCAGGGACCCTCTGTGTCAGCTGAAGTGCCTCTTGCGCTAATCTTTTGGGATGCTCTTTATTTATAATAGAAGGTAGCCTTGTGATGTGCATATAGATTAGTGATGTTTTGAATATGTAGATAGCATTGTCACCCTGTGGATGAAGATAGAACGACATTTGTACCTAGTGCGTAGAAGGGTCTTGTACATGATGTTCGAGGCATCATGATAATATTGTGCAAAGCTAGATGTATAAACAAAGTAGTGTCAGAGAAACTAATTCAACATTGTCGTGCACGCAAATATGTGCAAATGGTCACAGCAGAATTGTTATTTATTTATTTTTGTCCTCATTTGCCTTAACCCTCTTATAGATAAAACACCGACCACCTTGCGTATCTTTTCTGAACGAGTTCAGGGGTCTTTGTATAGCTCGGACCAAGATACGAATGATTGAATGGCGGAAGGAGCATCCACACTTGGAGGGTAGACTATTTTACTCCACCAAGGTATTTTCTAACCTGCCGGACCATGTTGGTTATCCTGGAAGACCCGTAACCGTGATCCATGGAGCAGTAAAGGCATAATCATAGGACCTGGGGGGGGGGGGGAAGAAAAAAAAACAACCCCGGGCATCCTATTTCCACTGTACCAAAAGATCCCAAAATGCAAGCTTTTTCTTACTGCAGGGCCTAGCCAAGTCCACCCTAGATATTTCATACAGCAAGGTCAGCCATCCTGAGTGCGTTGGAGAGTCTACCCAGAACTTACAAATGTATCTTCTGGCCATGAGGATTGCATAGAAAAGGAAAGATCTGGCATGACCTGAGATGTTGACATCTAGGCCGAAGATGATAAGGGGGAGACTGATAGACAGTGAAACCTTCAAGATAGAATCCAAAGACTTCTTCACTTCATCCCAAAAAGACTGGATAGAAGGGCAGTTCTTAAACATGTGCACATCAGATGCTTCTGGAAGGCCACATTTATTGCATACTTTCCCTTGCTGGAATTTCGATAACTTTAGGGGAGAGAGGTATGCCCGATGTGCTGTGAAGAGATGCTTTCGATTCAGCCAAGCAGGTTTCACAATTTTATGCAACAGAGTAAATGAGTCCATCCAAACCTGTGCACATTGAATGTCTAACTGGTCTCCCCATAGCTCATCAGCAAGTTTGAAATCGCCGTCTACCTCTTCCTCAATTGCCCTTGCTACACCGGGGCCTCGTCACTAACAGATCTTCCAGATTACTAACCTGCCCCAGAGGGATGCCCTGTCTAGACTGAGCCTGGGCCCAGCTATTCATCTGAATGTACTTAAACCTAGATAACCCAGGGCCTACTTCCCACCGAAGATCTTCCCAGGACAGTATTGAACCCCCAGCTAGCAGGTCTCCCCACTTTGAAATGCCCAAATCCCTCAACGGGGTAATTAGATTATCCTGGAGGCAGGGTGGTGTGTCTGGCGAATCCCACAATGGTGCAAAGCTTGAAAAGTAACTGAGACCCACTTTCCTTCTTATTGTTGCCCAACTTCTGGCTAACGATTGGAGGATTTTTTATTTAATTTTTTTAAAGAATTTTTGGCCTCCAAATTTAAACAAAAATCCTTCCGCTGGCAGGTCAGCTCCCTTTAACATTTCTCCTCCCGGTGTAGTGGTGGGTGATTTTAACAGCATTCTCGAATGCTAGACCAATACTAAGAAGAAGAAGAAAAATATTGAGATTCCCTCCCAACTCAATTCTATCTAGGAAAGTAATTTATTACCGCTTATATTATTTTCCCTCTTTGTTTTCTTTTTCATCCTTTTTTCCCCCTTTTATTTGTGATTTGTGATTTGTTTTTGTATTTGAGTTTCTGTTTTTTTTTTCCTTCCTACCTTCCCTCCTTTTTTTTCCCTTTTTTGTAGCTTTATTCCCTCTTTTTTTATTTCTTATTTTGAGTACAAATTTTCAAGCATATATTATTTTAATCTCATTTTGTACTGCAAAAACTAGCTCCCCCTTCCAACCCCTATTCGAGTCAGACTTCATCTCTCCCCCTTGAGACTTCCATTAAAGATTCCAATAAATTGTCAACCTCGTGTGGAGATCTAATGTTGTACATTTTATTATTGTACATGATTTTCAAAAAGGCAGGGAATCTCATTTGGACAGTAGCACCCAAGGATCTGAATTTCTCCATTCTTTGGCCTAACTCCCACTGCCGATCTAGAGTAACTTCGGATAAATCTGAATGCACTTCAAATAGGAGATCTGGACCCTTTAGTGATTTAACTTTCAAGGCCAGGTTTAGGATCTTTTCCTTTACTGTATAAGTGAGAAAATTCACTAAGATTTTCCTGGGTCTGGACCTGCCGGGATTTAGCCGAAAAGGGTCTCTGTGCCCCCTTTGAATGTCTTTTTCCAAAAAATCAATCGGCTCCTCCAAGTTCAGCGAGGCTTTTAGTAGTGCAACCACAAAGGACTTGATGTCGCTACCTTCCTTGCCCTCCGGAACTTTCAACAAGCGGAGATTATTTCTCTGTGAATAGTTCTCGAGTATCTCCACTCTCTCCCGCATGGCATCTCCGTCTCTACGCAGGGCTTGAATTTTCACTTCTGCAGAGCCAAAGTTTGCCTTAAGCTCTTCTACTGAGCCTTCCAAGGAGTCAGTTCTTTTGTTTAATAGATCAACTTTTTTCTCCAGCACCTCACAAGCTGCCCTTATCTCTGATTGATTATCTGCAGAGATCGTGAAGCCTTGTTTTATGTCTGCTTTCAGAGAGGCAAGGAGACCCTCTATCGAGGCTCCAGCTGGACTCTCTGCCCCGCTTAAGCCGTGAGCTTCTGATAGAGAGGGCAAGGGAGACAAAGAGGGCAGAGAGGAAGGAGGAGGCCCGGGGTTTCTGAAATTACTGAAGGAGGCACCCCCACGAGGGGTGTGTTTTCCATACTGGTTAAGTTATTGACTGACCCCGGAGATGTTACTGAGACTTCCGTTTGCTCCATCTGTTTAACCAAAGTATTAGATAGAGCACAAAGTATTCCAAAGGGTACTTTAGGAGCTGCAGGAGTGGTATTTGAGACAGAAAAGGGGTTATATCGACCCGTAGGGTCAATAGGGGCGTTTGTAGTCACTTGATTTTGAATGTTCAGAATCTGGGGCTGGACTCTAAAAAAGTAGCGCAAAGAAGGAGTAATGCGCACTGAGCTGTTTTTCAGCGTGGTTTTTGGCACTTTCTGAGGGCCTTTATTTCTGGCCTCCCTGACATCTCTCGCCTTCACTTGACGACCTTGTGGTGAAAAAGCCGCCTTCTGCCGATGGAAGTCACAAATAGAGCCACCTGGCGTAATATCTATGCCCACAGTATTTGCTCCTGAGCCTTTCCCTGTAGCGGCTTCCTGTAAAGCTTGAATGCCATGTATGCCCTTAGCCCGTTTAGCTTTTTTCCTGCCTCCCTTCTTACCAGTGGCGTGGTCCGAGGTGGGGGGGATAGCCCCTTTAGCCTCTATAACCTGTATAGCCTAAAAAACGCCCACCTCCTGCATGGGGGGAACCACACTCTTACCGCTTTGACTTGCTTCCACTTCTCCGGTGGATACACACTTCCCAGGGCCAGCCAACCCTGCGGACACCACCGCTGCTGGCGAAAAAAAAGCACCAATTCCAGAGTTACTTCTGGTGCTGACGCTGCCGGTATTCCCCCGGAGGAGACCGCGAGCCGCTGCTCTGCGGCCGCGTCTCAGCTCCACGGCTGCTTCGGCCTAGCGCGGCAGGAGAGAGGGAGGCGGAAACCATGCAGCGTCACCGGTGCACATTTACCGCAGGTCCTACAAGCGGTATCGCAGGGGAGGAATGAAAAAGAAACGGCCAAACTACAAAAAAACTACAACAAACCTGAGGGTAAGCCACAACGGGGTTGATATCTTAGTACTTAGCCATGTCCATAAAATCTTGCAGCATTAGAGTGAGGGAGAGGCGAACTATCTGGGAAGACGTGCCCTACCGCTCAGCATGCGGGCGCCATGTTTCCCAGAGCCAGCAGAATTGTTATTGTGGAAAATAGGACAATGTAAGAAACAAGCTGCTTTGCTACAGGAGCCTAGCTTGGGAACATAACACCAGAGCCCTGCAGAGAAGGCTCCAGATCCAGATGGAGTCTCTTTGCACATTTTGAAAACCAATACTGCAGTTAGAGCTCCAATTTTATCCAATGTTTTTATTAAAGGGCCCCACATTTTGTCTTGTAAAGAAGCGGTGGTTGCTCTCATATTAAAGAAAGGGGACAGGCACTCACCTTGTTGCTATCACCCAATTTCCCTCTTAGATAGCTGCCTAAAACTTTTGGGTAAAAGTATTGCAACTAGGCTTGAGGGTTGGATGGAGGAAAATCAGGTACAGTTTGGGTTTCACCGCGGGGTGGGCACAGAGGAACAATGCCTGAACCTTCAGCTGGTCAAAAGCTTGTTTGTGAAGGCAAGGGGAGGTTTAATTCACCAAGCATTTATGGACCTCTACTCTTCCTTTGACTTGGTCAATAGGTCCAGGATGTGGGGCATTTTGGCTACAATGGGTATAAATCGGACTATAATTGGCCTATTGCAGAGGATGCTTTGGGACTGCCTGATTAGGTTGAGGTATGGTTCTGAGAAAGAACTTTCCCCTGCTATTAAATCGTCACAGGGGGTTAAAAGGGGTGTGATGGTAAGGAATGATATGCCTATGGTGAAGTCTAGTGCCCTCCCTGTTTTACTGTACATCGCCTCTCCCCCCACGGCACCTGTCTGAGCCCGTCAGAGACTGGACGAGGCTGGGCTTGGCCACCCCCCTTGAATTGAACTTCTTTAAAGTTCGAGACAACGCGATTTCGGGGGGCAAATATTTTTTTGATACTAAGCTGACTTTCAAAGCACTAAACGCTGGTGTATTATTGGGAAAATATTATAAATCTTAAGTGACTATCTAAAGGGGCATTTCATTGCTTTTGTAACGCTTTAACTAAGTAGTAATTTAGGGGGACTGCGACGAATATGGGGAAAAGAAAGTTACCAGCCAACATTACTATGAAACACCCCAGCAAGACTAAGGATGCTAAAATGACCCTGTTAAATTATCTTATGGGGGCTGTAGGTGCTATCGAGAAGCAGATATCCTGTGTGGAAGAATCCTTAAATATAGACGCACAGGTGATACATAGTAATACTAAGAAAACATCTTTATCAGTATTAGAAACAGGTGAAGTTTGCTTCCCGGTAACTTCTAACGCGGGAACCTCAAACCCGGAGCTATTGAAAAAAGGGTGTATCCAGATAATTCCCGATGACATATCTATTAATGATTTGGATACTGAAACATCACCCCCATCAAAAAGACCTTGTAATTCAAGATCAGCTAAGTCATTGGATAGCTCCCCCCAAGTAATTTCTAAGGCCCCCACTTAGAACAGACCATCTAAAAATAACCTGAAAAAACAGCAAGGGAAAAAAGCCAACGCCCAGCCCCAAAAAAGCAAAGGATCTGGACCCCGATCAAAAAACAAAGGAAATGATCCCCACAATGATAACCAGAATTTGTCTAAATTGATCATCGACCTATCAGAGTATGTGAAACAGTCAATCAGCACTATGGAACGCAGATTAGAAAAAATTGAATGAGGCCTAGAGAAAGTTGTAAGAAATCAGAGTCTAATATTGCATAAGGAGTATACGTGTGAAAAGGACCCTGTATGTCCGTTAAAAGTAACACAAGGCATAAAACCAAATTCCCTCGTAGTATTTGACAATAAGGATAAGGGTGGGACAGAAATACATACAGGGACGAAACATGAATGTGAACCACTAATAAAAACTCGACCTATCAAGCCCGATATACATGATATAGTGTGCAGCCGACCCAGTCTAAATTTACCTCCGGCAGCTACCCCTTTTACTGTGATTTTAGCTAACGTAACCGCCTCCCGTCCAAGGGAAGAGGAGACATGGATATCATTACGGAACAAAGCAATTCACTTTTTAGGGAATAGAACTGGACTGACTAGGGAAATATTCAAGGAATTTAAAATGGTTAGACGTGTACCTTGGGTTGGTTATAGTATTAAAGTTTTGAAGGAGACTGAGTTGTTCTTTCTTTTGGTATTCACTCTCTGGTAAGGGAAATTTTACTTAGATCCAGGGACAGAAACATATTTGATTTAGGTATTAATGTTCAGCCTTTGGGCTACTTTTATCAGCCAAGACCTTTTACCCGACACAAGGGATCACCACCCCCTACCCAGCCAATTGGCTATCCCTCTTATAATTTGGAGGTGGCTAATAGATTTGGGCCTCTCCAATCCTTTGACCCAAAGGACTGACTACCTAGTCCAACAGAACAGAGTAATACAGTATGTGAATAAAAGTTTAGTCAACGTAGTTAGTAATATTTCTCGGAGTACGGATTTGTTGCTTAATAGGACCAACGAGGGAGAAGCCCTTGGGCTTGACTCTGCAATTAGGGATTTTTTAAATAAAAGTATTCAGAGTAATCTCATACAGACCGAGCAAACTAGCCCGCAATTAAGCTATCGGACAGAATCGGTCCGTAGATTAAATTCCTTTATAAAAGTAAGTGTTCTATTTTGGAACATAGCAGGTTTACGTAACAAAGTTAATAACCTAGCATGGTCTGAGTTTATTGATAAATTTGATATCCTGTGTTTACAGGAGACTTGGGCAATAGACGAAATCCATTTAAATGGATTTAAGACCTACCATACCCCGGGTGGCCAAAAGAGGGATATGTGTGTATATCTCTAATTTGCTGAGTGTATTAAAGATTGAAACAATAAAATCTGATAATTATGATCAAATAATACTGATTTTTTTAGACTCTAGCTACACGTTGGCTGTTGTCAATTTTTATAATAATGCAGAAAAGAGTCAATTGGGCCCCATATTAAAACAATTAAGCAAGGATTTAGGCAATTTAAGGGCAAATACCAGTTCAGAAATGATTATTGTTTGGGGAGGGGATTTTAACGTTAATTTGTGTCAGCAAGCTGGGCCGGGGATTTGTGGGATGTAGATAGAAGAGGATGTATTTCCGATTCACTTTGAGCACGCTACGAAGGGGGCGATGTTTAAAGAAATGTTGTTCTCACATGACCTTGGGTTTGCAAACTGTTTGTGCTCCCCGAATCTGGAGTTTGATTACACTTTTATTGGCAGGGTACTACATTCTATAATTGATTTTATAATTGCTCCTAATTGCTATGCTAACCTTATTGCAAACCATAACTTACATTCAAATGTACTTAGTGACCACCTGCTCTTGAGCATTAATATTCATTTGCCCTCTGCTGATGAATTACATTAAAAAAAACTGACATGGATCAAAGATATCCCTCTTGCACGTTTGAATGGATATACCTTAGGCTGGTCCAGCCACAACCCTGTTGAGTTGAATAAGCAAATTATAACAATGGCTTATGATTTAATTTTAACGTGTCTGCTGGAAACTACACCCTATGACAATACTCTATGAGCCTTCTCAGAAATCACCCGGATTACCCAAAACCTGCTAACAGTGGAATCAAACGGCTCACGATCCCGAAATAACTGCTTGTTTGACCCGCATTGTACAAAAACATACACACGTCTAAAAGAGGATTTACATAGGGCCATGAGAGATCAGGAGGAAATCCGAGACTGTAGAAGGAAGTATAATTTGGCCAGAAAAACCAGGAAGAAAGAGCTAAAAGACCTAGCCTGGGATGCTCTATATGTAGCATCTCGGAGCAAAGATAGCTCATCATTCTGGAGGGCAATTAATGCTCCATTCTTTATCAATATTCAACAAGCACAAGGGAAACCCTACTCACGAAGAACCAGGGTGTGTATTGTATATCAAGAAACAGGGGTTCTTGTGGAGACAATAACTTGTAATACAGGTAATAAGAATGCACAATGGCAATGCAAATGGGCCAAGTGGATATCAGACAAAAAATTGCCGAGTACACTGTAGTGTTTTTGTAGTTTATAGCAAATATTTAGACAAGTTTCAAATATACACAAAGAATGGTGCTTAGTGTCCCCAGTGCAAAATTGGGACCAAAAAAGGAAAATTAAATGACATCTTGTGACAGTTATAGTATGGCTTTCATTATTCTGAAAGAACGACCATTTTATACTTTCAACAGTTTTCTACAACACTGTAAACAATAGTCAGTGTTGGGGTAATGATTTGTTTCTTTTAAAGTCGACGGCGTTTCGACCCTTCCACAAATACAGGGTCTCTTCAGGACCTAATGATATAGGAACGTCTGCAAATTAGAAAGAAGAGTGGCATAAGCTATAGTCCAGTAGGATCACTATTGGTAAATAAACGATTGAATGGCCAAAAAGAAGGGGGGGTACCTGGAACATTCTTTACCAAGACTGACGCTGCGACATTAGCGGTCGCAATCGATGAGAATACTTGTATAGATTTCTTCTCAAATGTGTATAAATTACAGGACAGTGTAGTGTACCACGGACACTGAGAATAGCCAGGGGGGTGACCTTTTTATTTTTTTGACAATTGAACTTAACTTTACTCATGAAGAGGTTATTGGTGCGATCAGCACAAGCAAGGGAGGTAAGGCTCCCGGCCCGATGGGGTCCTATTGACTTGTTTGAGTTAACACCTTTACTATGGGCTCCCATATTAACAAGGGTTCTTCAAGTTTGCTATAAGAACGGGTTTATTAAAACTTGGTCCGAATCAGTAAACGTTCTAATATTTAAAAAAGGGGACAGAAACCCAGCATGTTATCGCCCTATATCCCTGCTTGAGTCCCTGATGAAGGTAGCATGAAGGATAGTATTAGATAGAATGCAAACCTGGGCAGTGGAGAATACCATTTTAAGTGATGTCCAATATGGTTTTAGAGAGGGCCTTAGAATAAATGAGCAGGTTTTAAATGTAAGCATTCTAGTAGGAAAATGCACCCAGGCAAAGGCTGGGAAGGAAATTTTATGTGGCATTTGTAGACTTCACAGCCGCCTTTGACTGTGTTATACACAGTAAATTATGGGATATTTTGGCGGACATGAAGGTCGACCAGGTTTCGGTCCAGTTTTTAAGACAATTATATGCAAGAGCCACTGCTAAGGTGCGGTATGGAAACAACAGGGAGTGTACTGCGTCATTTAATGTGGAGAGGGGAGTGAGACAAAGCTGTGTCTTGGAGTCATTCCTGTTTACCTTACATACAAACTCCTTGGAACAGGAACTGGCTGGTATGGCTAGAGACCCTCCTTATGTGAACAAACGCCTAATTGTCTCCCTTCTCTATGCAGACAACGCAGTACTTATGGCCCGCACGCAGCTTGGTTTGCAGAAGGCCCTTGCTTCATACACCAGTGTTATATACAATCTGGGGCTCAAACTAAATGCCAAAAAACTTTTATTATTACTTGTGGGCGGGGAGGAAAAAATGTAGCAGTCTCCCATTAAAAGACAGCAGGATTGCCTCCACCAATATGTTCACATACCTTGGTGTTGTGTTCCAGCAGTCAGGTTCATGGGGGCCAGCAGTTAAGGTGAGGAGCCTTCTTTTTATGAAGTCGACTGCGGCCGTGGTAAACTTTTGGAGGAAACTGGCAAAAAGACCTCCGGGGATCCTCCTAAAGATCTATCAAGCAAAATGCGTGAGCATCGCGACATTAGGTATTTTTCATCGTTTAATCAGCTACCCAACGATGAATGATTGGTCTAGTAATCTTAGCCCTTGTCTTTGTGACAATATCTCCCCTCAAACTACACGTCCACACGATTTTATTTAGTAAATACTACTGTAAGGAAAGATCTAGATGGATTGTGCCCCTACTAGAGATGGGGGGGATGGAGGCAATGCCACCCTGTGTTTTTATACCTGCAGTTGCTGGTTAGTGTGTATTGTATTGGTGTTATGACCGGCTTTCTAAAGAACATCTTAAACGCTAGGAAAAGCATAAATAGCTAGAATTTTGATGTAGATTAATTTGTCTGAACTATAAGTTGATGGGTTGCCCTGTTCTTGATGTATTAAAATGATCAGTTTAGTATTGCTTTTTTTTAACCAACTGTGAAATATCTGTATTTTATCTGTCTGCTTTTGTGATTTTAATGGTTAAAATCGAATACAGCATATTTTGATTTGAATTACTAGAACTGCTAACGGATGACAGTATTATGTCAAGTTGCCCTTGTGATACCTCCAAACAAAGCACCATGCACTTTCTCTTCTGCCATTTATATCCCTTCTTCAGAAGCATTTTCTGACCCCCACTCTGCACAGATCTAAGATATGGTCTCAGAGAGGAGTTTATCCTGTTGCAAAAAATTTGTAATTTGGAACTCTGTGTTGCATTGGTCAATTCTGTTCCTTGCGCGCTGAGGATAAGTAATAGATGTAATAGAAGCATATATACATACATATATATATATCTTTAGGGACTTAGGTTCCTCAGAGCTGTTCTTCAATCCATCAAACATTAAGCAAGATGTAATGGCACAGGTGAATGTGGCATTTAGAGAAAGGCGGGGTACCCTTCATCAGGCAAATTTTGACAAATTGGGTAGTAGCACTAATTACAATTCGATAAAAACATCACTGGGATGTGAATTTTACATATCAATTTTTTATTCAAATTGTAGATTTTATATGGCTAGGTTTCGTTTTAGCACATTACATTTATAAGTAGCCTTCCCCATTTATATCCCTTCTTCAGAAGCATTTTCTGACCCCCACTCTGCACAGATCTAAGATATGGTCTCAGAGAGGAGTTTATCCTGTTGCAAAAAATGTGTAATTTGGAACTCTGTGTTGCATTGGTCAATTCTGTTCCTTGCGCGCTGAGGATAAGTAATAGATGTGGGTCTTCATTAAGTATTTTGGTTTTTTGTACGGGGTGTGGTGTTTAACCCTTGTTTTTGAATCTTTATACGTTTTCAATTTTACTTCAAATGCAATATGAAACGTGTGCTTTCATAGCTTATTGTAAGCCGAATAAGGTTGATTTGACTAACTGACTATGAGACAAATAGCAGTGTGACCTGTGCAAGCTTTATTTGATTAACCTGGTTTCTGAAAGGGTTTATCAAATGCTGGTTTGGCTCAGACCAAGTCATCTAGAATTTTGAAAACTTAGTTTATGGTATTTCCTTGCTTGGATAGTTTGTCACTTGTTGCTCAACAAATGTGAGTTATGTCAAACTCTGGCATTCCGCAAAGCCCTCAATAGAACTAATAACCTGATTTTGATTGGTTTGGGGTTGTGGCTCCGTTGTTCGCGCAATTAGAACACGTTTTCTTTTACAGAGTCCACAGAACCTAGTGTATTCACTAGTTTATCAGGTAAGTATAGATTTAAAATTACTTCTGTGAAGACATTTATGCAAGCACCAGAGGTTCTAAGAATGATCTGCAAAAGATTTAGGGCCGGATTTTGAGTTTGGTGGTGTGGGAACAGGACAACATGCCACCGCCTGCTCCGTCAAACCTCAGCACCAGCGACCCGCGGATTACAATTTGTTATCCGTGCAGGCGGTCCTCTGGTGGCTGGATCATGGCCCTGCCTTTCAAATGCTCATAGGAGAGCCTTAGAAAGGAAGCGCCGTGGAATAGCCACAGCACGCTCCAGCATGGCACGGACTATAACGTCCATGTCATGCTGGAACTGGAGATGCAGAAAGACAGGGAGGCGCACCATGTGCACCCCTGCATGCACCACCCTTGCACCTAGGCACCAGAGGGCCCTGTAGAGCTGTTGATGTTTTCTCACTGCCACCCTTTTCATGGCGACCTCACCGCCATAAAAAGGAGGGCAGTGAGGAAACAGATAATATGCTTATATTGGTTTGCCATCTTGGAACAGATCTACATACAATGGTCTCATCTGTGCTTGGAAGAGGATAAGATGTTGGCCGCCCACAACCATCCCTATAAAGGTTGTGGTAGAAGGAGTGTCCATATTGGGGGAGATTGTATGTTAGAGGGACATAGCAATGGGGTAAAAGACAAACACATGGTCCAATGGAACCCACTCTGTGCATTATTTGTGGATTTTATTAAAAGGTTGACAATGAACTATTGCAAAAGTGTGTTTTCTCTGACAAATTGTGGTGTGTTCCCTTGGAGCAGTACATGGAACACATGCTGCTTTTTGTGACTAGGGAAGCAAGAGTCATGCATCATGAGCAGCAGCTTTAAGCGCAACCCAGAGATATAGAGGCTGTGATGAAACACAAAGCAGCGGACGATGAGCCACATTCAGCAGTGAGAAGAACTCACTTCTGGGAGGATAGCATACTTGAAAAAACAAATAGCGTTCATGTGAACTTCCTCCCCTTCTTTGTTCGTGTGCACAACAGACCATCAGTGTTTTTTCATTATTATGTTTGACAGTGTAAAATTATATTGTAGATCTGTTATCATAAAATGCTGCACAATTATTGACAAGGGTATGCATGATTATTTTTTCTTTTGGACAGTCATTCCTACCAACAATATGCTCTAGCTTATTTTGAGCATCAGGGGCCGTATTATGCATTGTGATTGTTTGCGCCCGGCTCACCTTTGAACCCCTTCGCTGCGGCGGCTATTCCGCCGCAGCGCTAAGGGGGCGGGGCGGCGGTCCCGTGCTCGTGACGGAACCGCTCCGTCACGGCATGCGGGTGAGCTGTGCTTGTGACGGAACGGTTCCATCACGGCCCCGCCCACTCAATAGAACGCGCCACGCAGGCGCGAAATCAGCACCGCACAGGCGCGGCGGCGGGGTTGTGACGGAACCGTTCCGTCACCAGCACAGCCCACCCGAGGCTCGTGACGGAACGGTTCCGTCACGAGCATGGGAGGGGTTAAAAGTGCACTGGGCGCAAACAATCACAAGGTGCTCTATTATGATGTTTGCGCTGCTGCCCTGGGGGCAGCTGCAAACTAGCGCTGCCCTGGGGGCAGTCCATTCATGTGAAAACACTGAGCTGCTACTCCGTGTTTCTACGGTGCTGGCGGCTCCCGCCTGCACTTTTGCAGTGAAATAGACTGCCCCTGACAGGTTGGTGCAGTCAGTGACTGCACCTGCCTACAAGAGGGTGCCTGGGGGGGTCCATGGGACCCCTTCACCCCCTGCTCTCACAAAGCACAATGACAGTCGGCCACCTTTCCTTTTAAAGGGCACACTGTCAGTGCGCCTCCGGAGGGATGTTTTGACTCTGCGTCCACGTCTGTAATATGGCACGGAGTCAAAGGAATTCCCTCATTTGTATAGGGCACGCCCCTATGCAAATGACGGAACAACCTTTGAAGGTAGCGCTGCTGATTTAAGTGCGCCAGCGCGATCACTATTATAGAAGGGGACAAACAAGCTTCTGGGCCCCATTCTATAATACCAAAGTGCCTCCGGGGCGCGCAAAGCGGGCGCAAACACCCGCTGCGCCCCCGGGGCACCTTTTTGTAATACGGCCCCAGGTCTCCATTCTGCATTGATCACCCTACACAAGCTCCGTCTTCCCAGGGTGATGGGAGCATCGGTCATGGCTGGGCAATACAATTCTACATACCGGGGATAAGCTTGAAAATGTTTTGCAGGAAGGCTGTAAATATTGAAATTCTCTTTTATGTTACTGATCTTAAGAACACAACTGATATGCCAACCATCCACATTCCTAAGAGCTTTTAATACTACATCACTGCCGCCTTGTCATTTGGTCCATTCTTAAAGCTTATTCTGTGATCATTTATGTCTTAATGGTGATGCAGGTGTGACTCATTAATCAATTTCCAGAATACACGCTTACAGAAAAAAAACTTTGTGAATCAAGCATATTGGGTTCTTACCTTTTCATCCCTCCCACTCTCATATTTATTAATAATATGTTCAATGTAATATATCAAGCAAACATTTAACATATTCATAAAGACAAAATGCAGCAAAGGCGATTAGGGATCTGACTATTTTGACCTAGGAAGGCCCGTGAAAATATTTAGGGAGAGCTCCTCTGAAAACGGAGACACAACAATTGCATGAGAAAAGGTCTTAAAAGACGGTACAGGAGAGCAATTCTTTGCCAGATTAAGCGTTGTGGATATAAATGAGTTACGTTCGTGGATAACCTGGATTGAGCCGTCCCAGATTTAGAATGTCTAACCCTGTTCTAGGGGGGGGCTCAAACAAATCAAACACCTGCAGTTGATGGCACATGCACCAGTGTCAGCTCTTGGAAAGCAGACTACTGTACTAGAGCTGCAAAGGGGGAAGGAAGGGAATGCATCTTTAGAGTCCCTGTCAAAAATATTAGAATGCAGAGCCTTTAAGACACTGTTTTCAACAAGCCCACAACTATAAGTGGAAATTCCATCGGACGTAAAAATAATCATATACCAATAACAATATGTTTGATGCTACAGGAAATCTGTAACACGGTCTACAAATGCAACCTCGCCACACAGCGCCTCTCCACGGTTCTCAGAATCTACTTGGCGATGAAACAAGCCGTTTGTGAACTTCTGACATTTACTTGTGGTCTGCTTCCCATACGTCTAAGACATTCATGCACACTCTATTTTGAGTCCTGGTGCCTACCGGTCCGTTTTGCATGATTTCACCACACATTACAAGAGGATTTCATTGGCTTTTCCTCGCAGTAGAACACTGCATAACTTTGTTTTCTCCTCTGGGATTCAGTATTCAATCTAGAAGGAGTCATACTTCCTCCTGTCCCTCCTTCGCATTCCAATCTTCACCCTGCAGACCAGGCATACAGGATAATGTGCTGAGACAGGAAAACCTTCTATTGCGGTTTCATTCCTTTTTCTGTACAACTTCAACACCAGTTCACATTTTTTCAAAGTATTTTATCCCACAATACAAGTTGTGGCGGCTCCTCCTTTGCGGAAGTGAATAAATTAAAATACAAAATAAACTTGTTATTATAATTGTATTTGTTCCTGCTGTGACAGCTTTGCGGGCGGGGCTGCTCTGTTCTCAGAGCAGGAGGCTGAGTTGTGGCATGATGTAAGTGTGCATAAATGTTTAGCCGGCCATCTAGGCAGGGCCGGCCTAAGGCATGTGCAAGCTGTGCACCTGCACAGGGCCGCCAAACCCCAGGGGCCGCCACGCCAATATATATCCTTAGATACATATTTGCGTGGCGGCCCCTGGCAGGGATTTGGCGGCCTCGGGCCCCCTACCTACACTCCCTGCTCATGGCCTCCGTGAGCCTAGAGCCGGCCCTGATCTAGGGCTGGCCAAACAGTCATGCACACTTTGAATGTTCTCCACCCAGGCTTATTACAGCTCGGGTGAAGAACATGCCCAGTCTCCCAACCCTGCCTGAGCGCCGAACCACAGCGCTCAGACTAATCACAACGCTGCATCGCAGCATTGTGGTTGGATTAGGGGAGCCTGAGTGCTTCTTAGGTGCTCTGTTCCTGTGCCGGGAGAGACAACGGTGAGGAGACGCAGCGAGGAGGTTTGCTTCATTTTTTTTTCTCTTTACCCCCTCTCCTCCCGCCCTCCCACCCCCGATCTGTGCCAGACGCCACTAAACGCTGATACAGCTACTTTGCAGTGAGCTTCTGCCAACTGAAAAAAAGATCGTGTTTTCTGTGTCTGTCTACGGTTGTGTGATGCAGGCATTTACAAAATATTGGAATGAACAGTTTACATTATACATACTTGGTCAAGTTTAATTTCCAATACTTCACAAATCACTTGTAAATTGCAAATAAAAAATAAAAAAAACACTGTTTATTGTAAAAGTAAGAATTGTCACAAAAGTAAGTTTTTTGTAGAAAATGACTGACAAATAATGCTATTAGAGAAGAATCAGCATTAAAAAAAAAATGTTGTATCCAATTAGTGCACTTTAACTGTATCCCCTGCTCTTCCTGCACCTTGAATTGGGTATGTGTATATTTTTTATGCAACTATAATCTTGCGTAAATGGTACTGGGTTTCACCTATTTCGCATATTTTCTCTTTTTCTTGCATTTAAGATGGTCCATGCACTTTTCTTTTTTTTTTTTTTACTTTTACTGGTATTTTCACATTTACAACAAGTGACATATAACATGCATAGACACTACGCGAATATTCTCGTAGGGGCCCCGGGCGATCTGTTTTGGCCTGAGGATATGCATAGGGCTTTACAATTGTCCATATGTACCTGTGCTCCTTGCCCCTCCTGCATTAAAACATTTAACATAAAACATAAAACATGTAGGTGCTCAAGGTTATTCTGAGGTGTACCGTCCAATGGTGCATCACATCTAAATACTGGCGCATGAGTCTACTCTCCACATTGCCTCCCTCTCTAGTCTGCTAACTCGTCATGCAAAAGCTGCTCTTTTTGTGTGTTTGCTCTCCTGTTGGAGTCTACTGGTTTTTGTTGCTCATGGGCGTTCGTATCTGTTTAGGAACTTGTCTAGGGTTTCCCACATTCCCCTGTTGGGGTTCTTCCATGGTGCGTATCTTAGTGCTGTGTCGTTGGCTCCTCGGAGGAAAGTCACCCAAATCAGCCACCCCTTGAATGTGGCCTTGGCTGTATCTTTCCATTTGGTGAGCACTGTTTTGGCTGCTGCCGTTAGAAGGAAGTCTAGGAGGTTTCTGTCTTGTTGTGTGGCCACGTATAACGTTATGAGTGCCGTAGTGATTGTGGCGAATTCTTCTTTCAGTGTACAACCTAGGGCCCTATTAATGAACGCAAAGACTTTTTTCCCTGAATTTTCGGACCTTACTGCAGTTGAAGATCAGGTGCGCCATGTCCCCCCCTTTCTTGGTCACAGTTTCAACAGTTGTCGTTCTCTCTAAGCCCTAACGTCGCTAAGCGCGCTAGTGTCCAGTAAGTTTTGTGCAGTAACCAGAATTTTGTCTGTGCTAGCACTGGGGAGATCATGTTTTTCGATGGGGACGCCCAGAGGATGTGTAAATCTTGCTCAGTTAGTGTGGTATCTAGTTGGGTTGCCCAGTAGTTGGATTTCTTGGAGTTAAGCTTTGAGGAGTCAGGTCGGAGGAGTTTTTATAGGTGGGATACTTGGTGTCCCACCTTGTTAAGGTTCTCCATATAGTGAATAATCGAGGGTTTGTGCTTTGTTATTTTTGATTTGGCTATGGCTGTTTTAATTTTGGAGGAAGTTGTAAAGTTTTATGTCAGGTAGGTTGTGTTTCATTTTTAGATCGTTAAACATGTATGGTACTCCCTCGTCTTCCGGATGAGCCGTATATGTGAATCCTAGTTTTTTCCTTGATTCTATGTCTAGGGGCTTTCCCCTATATTTGATCTTGGGGCTTGCCCTGAGGGATTCCCAGCTCGAGATTTTAATGCTGTGTGCAAGTTTCTGGTAACCCTTAAGTAGCGCGTGTTTTGTGTTTTTAAGTATAGGGTTGTTCTTTAGTGCCTGCTTGTTGGTGGTGAGGAGGGCTATAGGGTAGGTGTTATTTAGCATGGCTTTCTCAATGGAGAGCCATATTGGCGTGTATTTTTGGTTTGGTAGCACCCAATACATTCCCTGTCATGCTATGAAGGCCGTCTGGAATGTCCTGAAGTCCGCCAGGTTTAACCCTCCTAATCTCTTCCCTAGTTTTAGTTTTGGTTGGCCTATTCTAGGTTTTTTGTCTCGCCCTATGAATTTATCATACGGTCCACCTTGTGGTGGATTCATCCGTGAGTACGAGGGGGGGGCATTCCCACCAGATAGTTTACTACTGGTGTGACCATCATCTTTATGGTGTCGATTCTCCCCCACCATGTGACGAACTTGGGCGACCAGGATTCCAGAAGCCCTTTGATTTCTTCTAGGGTTAGTTTCTCGTTATGCTCGAGGGTGGTCTTCAGGTCCTTCCCGAAGTGGATCCCTAGGTATTTGACTAACCCGGGTTGCCAGGCTAGTCCTGATTTGCCTATTGCCTCTCTGGTTGTTTGTATGTTGAGTGGCATGCATTCTGATTTGTCTTTGTTTAGTTTATAGCCGGCGAGGTTAGAGTACCGGCTTATGGAGTCCATCAGGGCTGTGATAGACGTTTCTGGGTCTTCATTTACTATGAGGATGTCGTCCGCATACGCGGCAAGTTTGGTTGTAGTCTTGTTGATGGAGATACAGGTCATATTTCTATTGGCTAGGATGTCTCTAATCAGGGGTTCGAGCGCTAGTAGGAACAGTGCGGGGATAGGGGCACCCTTGTCTAGTCCCCCGTTGAAGGTTGAATTGGGGTGAGGTTGACCCGTTTATGGCTATCTGTGCTTTGGGTGCTCTATATAGTGCCATTACTTTCCTCATGTAGCTTTCTCCCAGGTGGCATGCTCACATACTCTGTTCTAGGAAATGCCAGGACACCCGGTCAAAGGCTTTCTCCGCGTCTAGTGTTATTGCTACCGCTGGTTTGTCCGATTTGGAGGAGTGTTCGAGTACATGGCAGAGCAGTCTGGTGTTGTCATGTGACATGCGTGTTTTCAGAAAGCCTACTTGTGTGCTGTTAATTAGCTGTGGGAGCACGCTGTTCAGTCTTGTGGCTAGGATTTTGGCATATATCTTGTAGTCTGTATTGATGAGTGAGATGGGTCTGTAGTTTGGGGGGCGATGTGGATCTTTGCCTTCCTTGGGTATAACTATTATGTTTGCCTCCTGCATGGAGTCTGTTACTACTCCCTCCTTTTCGCAGTGGTTGAAGACTTTTTTCATGATTGGGAGTAGGTGCGCCTGGAAGGTTTTATAGAAGGAGGCCGTGTAGCCATCCGGCCCCGGAACTTTGTTGTCTTTTAGGGACTTGATCGCCATTGCAATCTCGTTAGTTTTTATCTCTTCTGCTAGCGTCCGCGCCTTTTCGCACGACAGTTTGGGAAAGTTGAGTTTGTCTAGGTAGGCTTTACTGCCCTCCTGATCCAAGGTTTCGTCTCTTTTGTATAGCTCTTGGTAGAAGTTTCTAAATGTGTCTAGGATGTCTTTATGCTTTGTGTGCGTGTTGTTGGCTGCGTCTGTGATGGATGAGATGGCGTGGAGTCTTTGTTTATGTTTAAGGTATGATGCTAGTATTTTGCCTGCCTTGTTTGCTTCGCAAAGGTTAATTTGCTTGTATTTTTTTATCCACAGGCCTGCTCGTTCACTCATTATTCTGTTGAATGCGTATTTTCCCCGTGCATTTCAAATACTAGTTTACATAGAGAAATATTGAAGGCAGTGTTTCAAGAAAATTTCGGAGTAACGAAAAATTAAAAGCCAATAATCTGATAAAAAGTCATTTCAATTTGATTTAGATCAGACTTTTACCTAAGAAAATTCATTTAGCAAATTTATGTTTGCAAATATTATTTGTTTAACTTGCTCTTCATTCACGCTGTCACACTCCATTCAAATTTCAATCAGACTAATTCTATTGTTTAATTGTTCCACTTTCACGTCAAAAATAGGATGCTTATGCCCACTCGCCCCAATTGCGTTCATATTTACCACCCTACCATAAGATTTTTTATTAACTTCCTCAGCCCTCCACTACCTGAACATATATTTAACCTCAATGTCATTTTTTACTCCTCTCTTACCTCACAAATGCATACCCATAATGTGTTTTTCATATCACATTCTTCCTACCGTACTGCTGGCCTTTTCTTGCTTTTCACAACTGCCATTTATTACCTTTATCTTGTCTTGCACAGTTTGTCTTGTCTTTCTATGGGGCTGCGTTCTTAACATATTGCCTTTTTTCTTCTAACTGTCTTCAAACCTGCAACCTCCCTTTTGCTGCTACATACAATAAACAGATCTGCACCTGCTTGCAATACCTGTAAATCAATTCATGGTCTCACCACCCCAACAATTTTTTATTTTTGGGGGATTTCTGTAAAGTGCTACTAACCACCACGCACAGGCCTCCGAGCGCTAGGAGACCCAGAAACATTTAAGAGGGAATGGTGAGTTGCAATACTGTGTAATTCACAAACCCTGGTGAAGGAGAACCAGTTGATCACCTTGCAGGATGGACATTGCTTACAAACCTACCACCTGATACATCTCCACCTTGATGACAAAGGCTTGAAGAACAGCAAAAATTCTGAGAACCTGGGTAAGGAAACAGAATGTGGTCTTAGACATCTGACTGCAGGACTAAGGATTCCAAATGAAGGATAGGATTAGCTAAACTTTATGTTCAGGAGGTGAATCGTTAATAACCATTTTAAGGTAGTCAGTTTCCAGTCTCAATTGTGAGGTAAGGTATTCCAGACAAAAGAACGCTGGGCATTGAGAGATCAAGGGGCATATCACTTACATCTAAACAGTCAGGTTGGCAATAAGCACCAGTTGGCTAACCCAATGTTTCAGGTCAATTGGTAAAGGACAAAGAGATGAGCAGCCATGGAGCACCTGGTGTAGCAAGCAAAGTTGTGTGAACGACGTTCTTCCTTTTTACTGGCAGCCAATGTAAGGATTTCAAGGCCACTGTAATCCGACTGTGTAATTTCAAAGAAAACAATAAAAAGATGCATAGTTTTGAACTGTCTGAAGTTTCAAGAGAGATATACTAGGGAGGGTAGTGTATAGAATGCTGCATTAATTCCTGTGTGACATAACTACAAGAAGGATTAGGGAGATTTTCTGAGAGCAGTGGAAGAGCAGCAGGACCTCTTTTAGTAGATGTAAATGGTGGAAAGCAGTTTTAGAGCTGGAGACTGCGTTTATTCTAGGGGTACATGATAGGTGGCTGACAAAGGGCACTCCATAGTGCATTCTTTATCTTTGGAGTGGAGGGGCATCTAGTCGCTCATGTCAATTTTAAGCAAATGGGGCTGGACTGGGGGGTTGAAGAAGCAGGACTTAAGTTTGTTGTCATTTAGGCACAGCAAATTATTCTGAATCTATGGTTGGCTCTGTAGCAGGCTATGGCTATGCATCTATGGTTGGCTCTGTAACAGGCAATGACACAAGCTAAGAAATTTGCCAGGCTCATCTACAATCTTGAGGTGGAACTGAGTGTCTGCATACGATGGATATCCAATCCTGTGGGAGCCTTCGCTCAGTAATAGGAAGCTCCATAAGTGTTGGAACAGTGATGGTGACAGGGACGAGCCCTGATGTATACCAAATTAGAGGGCATCAATTCTATAGAGGAATCAAACGAAATTGACTTGATGGGTACAGATTTATAGGGAAGTAGATAATCTTTTGATTAGTGCCTCAAGGTCAATGGCAGTGGTTCCCAAACTGTGCGCCGCCACCAACCCTAGCCAGGGGAGCTGCGCACCAAGCACTTTCATGCATTTAAAGTTGAAGGATCTGTTAGCTTCAGTTAAACTTATTAGACTTAAACTCATGATGTCTATGATTTGTAAGTGACATGCCTAAAGCTGTAAACCTATTGCCTAATTGATGGCATGTCGAGGGAGATGACCTCCGTATTTCACTGGATCCCCACAATCCAACACTCCCAAAGTAAGCGGAAGATGCCTGATTTGTTTTGTTAGACTCGTTAATAGTTTGGCTTTTTTTCAAATGCATTTTACACAATGCAAGTTATCAGGACAGTACAGTTGTCCTGTCTATTAAACACACTAAGTATTATTAAGTATTGACATTTGTACTTGAATCATAGGTACTTCCAGTACACATTTCTTTCGGTTCACACACATTTCCAAACAGGCCTGCTCTCTCCTTGAACACAGGGAAGTAAAACACCATAGACTACATAATACCAACATTTGGAAGCAACAAAGAGGGACGTTTAAAAAAATTATCTGAGGAATTTATTTTACTCGCATTGATTTGGAAGAAATTTTAGGGAGGAGACAGCAAAAATAAAGCTGTATGTGGTTTACAAAATCGTGAGTCACCCGGTTGAGACAGGTGTGTTTGCACGTATGACATGGGTAGAAATGGAAGTGCATGCAAATATTCTTCAAGCACAGAAACACTTTGGCAATGGGGCCTACATGCATAGAGGTGCGAACTATCACTGTAAGTGGGATAAAAATAGTTTGAGAGAGTGCTATTAAAAAGGCATGGGCAAAGAAGTGTAACTAGGAATATTTTATTAGAGGCGCTGCCTTAGTCATACGAAACATCCTGTGTATATGATTACAATACCTTCATCAGCTTCATCCCAATTATTTTCAGGGAGAAAAATGCAAGTACTCCGGAGGCCGGGCTTACATCCCCCACCACTCCCAAAAAAATAACAGTGGGGAGCCACGGGCAATGGCCAATGGGTCAAGGAAGCTGCGGGTCGAAAAGGTTTGGGAACCACTGGTCAATGGTATTGAAAGTATCTAAGACGTCTCATAAGGATCCAGTGCACAAAGGTTGCCATTGTGTCAAGAGTAGAGTAGCTCTCTACAAATTTTTGCAGAGTGGTCCCTGGGCCAGATGGGATCTGAATTCTGATTCAAAGTCACTCTAGAGGCCATCTCACTCAAGATGGGAGTATAGTTGGCGAGCTGTACGCGTACAGTGTACTTGTGACAAAAAGCTTCATCATTTTTGCAACAAAGGAAAGGACAGACGTGTCTGTTATTATACACATTATCGGGTACTACAGTGGGTTTCAATAGGTAGGTTGGGTGTGATGATTGCATGTTTGAAGGCTTGAGGAATTATCTCTGCTGGGGAGCGAGCTATTAAAAACTGTGTATCCTTTCCAGCTTCTGCTTGCTCTCCTTTCTTGTGCGAATCCTTTGGAATACACTCGCATCACCACTAGGATCCATCTACTTCCTATTCTATTTCCATATCCCCTCCAGCCCCCACGCCCCGGGATCCTCAGACTTTTTCCAACAGTACCAGGAAAATTTTAAAACTGCTGATTTTTGATGGCAGATTTATCACTTCATCACTGTGGCATTTGTTATAGTTCTGTCAAGACAGCTCTGTAAAAGTGTTAAAAATAAAATTGATTTGTATAATTACATTAAAACATAAAATCATATTGGCGTTATGCTTTCACAATTTAAAACGTAATGCCAAATAAATAATTATATGGTAAAACTTTGAACAGAAAATATAACAATTCACCAGTGGCCAACTGACATCAACACCGATTAACAAGGTCCATATATCTGTTTCAAGGACTATATGCGAAACATATTTTCCCAGTTGACTTCTTGTCCTGGCCTAGAGAAAAAAAAGCTTCATTCATTGCAAAGAATATTTTTGCGGGGTATCACATTAGAGGCCTTTCCTTCATCGCCAGTCATCCACATGGTTTATGCAAACAGGGACCTTTAGGGAGTTTTTGGGAAGGAATGTCAGCTGTATCTTTCCCCTCTGATTCCCCTGTCTGATAAAGCGATCTCTCTAGTCAGCATAGGAACATATTCTGTGTGGTGTCACTAAAGAAATATTGCTTCCTTTACAATAAACAACAAATGCCTCAAACCACGGTTATACAAAAAGCAGCGCTTTCATTTACTTGTAGTCTTAATATACGTACTTTTTGTCTTAATATACAGACAGGTGAAGAACTCTGGTATGGATTTTAGACCAAGGGACGGATAACTAAACATATGTGGCCATTGCTTTTTCCAGTCTTTGGTGGCAAGCTACAGCAGGGCTTGCGCCAAACATCTTTCACTACTGGGTTATAAAAACTAGATTCTGAAGGTGGTAATGTATGGGAAGAATTTTGGTGCATATCTGTTGTGGTGAGGATGTGTTGTGTTGTTTTGTGCTGGTGTGTTTTTGAACTTCATTACTGCAAAGTTGCTTTGCTATGTTGAGGCCGTCGAAATGGGTCCTATTTAGCTGCGATTTACCCTGTTGTTTTTTAATTGTATTGTCCATTTTGTATATGTTATTGTGTTATGTTGTTTACTGCAGAGATGGCTACAATCCCAGTGAAAAGCAGTACATATCTCAAAAGTTCCTGTAACCAGCAGCCATTTGCCACTGTTTAAGGTGGCAAACTAGCACTTCTCCAGCTGTTCAACTTCTTAAGGCATCAGTCGGACCAAAACTGTGGCAGGGACTTATTTATTTTATTTGATTATGAAGGTTTTATATATTTATCTTAACTTAGCCATCCCAGTGCTCACTTTAGGTGATACAGCCCAAAGCCTCTTTGGCACAAAGTAGAACACTTATCCGAACAGGTTATGTAATAATATTGAACCAGGAACCATCACAATATTAACCAGTTGTGTGCGCTAGTACTACTTTCGGGCCCCAGAAATGTGGTACATCACCTCGTGGGCTAAGAATTCTAGAGAGGATGAGCTTAATTAACTATAAATAATGAACATTTGCTTAAAGAGAACTGAGTGAGCATGCTGACTTGTATACATTTCTGGTGTTTCCACTGTGCCCATCACATCCTCTTATTGCAGCTTCAGAGCGATTTTTATAAGCAGTGGTGCTGTTCGCCAAGAACAAAAAGTTACAAAGTGACTTGTGAGTTATTAGTGTTGCTCCTTGGATAAAGTTTTATTCTTCAAGATTGTCTTTTGGCAAAAGGAAATGAAGTGTGAGGGCGGTGTGGAAAACATATTGTAAAGGGTTAGTTTCAAAGATAGTGAAAGTGCGGCCTAACAGTGTGGGTTCGCCGTGTCTCCCTGTTCATGTTTTGTTGAAGACTGGGTCATTAGTTCAGTTTTAAACAGCTTTCTGAAGAGGAGGCAGCTTGTCTGAGCTCTGAGGAATGGAGTGAGCACATTGCACACCTTCAAGACCCAGTTGAACAGTCAGGGTAATTTTATTGCCAATTCAAATGACTAGCTCAACTCTTTGAAAGGGACAGTCTGTAAAAAGCCAGAAAGCTGTGTAATGTGTATGCAGGCCATGTCAAAAACTTTGTATGGAAAATAGTATGCTCAGCCTCTCCCAAAAAAAGTTAAGCAGCAAAACGTCAAAAGATTAAGAATTTGAGCCACAGCAATACTGCGTTTTGAGGAAATACATATTCTTTACAGTCTAAATATTCTAAATGTGTGTCTGCATGTGTATGTGCGCGCAAGAGTGAGAGACCAAGGCCTCTGAGTAGGCCGAAACGTTATGCGGGTGGCGATGCATCGAATTTGAATAAAAACATCTTTTTCCACCTCTGGGTCAGCTTTCGTCTATTCAGGATCGGTGGTGCCCTGAGATATTGGGGAGTGTCGGTTCGTTTTGGACGAGTGCAGTTATATATATATATATATATATATATATATATATATATATATATATATATATATATATATATATATATATTCACGAAGTTCATCACCTTAAGACAGAAATTCAAAGACTGCCAGTCCCATAGTGACGAAGAGTCGACCCAAAAGAGTGCTGGTGCAAAGGTGGTTTATTCAAATAAAGCCAGCGCTGCCGCCATGACATACATGAAACCAAAAAGAGGGTTTGGGCTCAAACCGACTAAGTCACGGGACATCCGCTGAGAGCAAACGGACGTGAGCCTGAAGGATAGTCGACTATGCGACTGTTTATGCAAACGAACGAAGAATTATTTGGCACGTTAAGAAATTAAAAACGCCGGTACATTGCATACAAAAAAAACCTTTTAATATACATCAATCAAGGCAGCACATAAGACCTAGAATAATCCTCCTCTCACCTCGCGCCACTACAAGGCAGAGATATGTGGTCCTGACGAGAGCACCCCTCAGTAAGGGTGTTCGAAACGCGTAGACCAGCCTTTGTGTGACCTTAGGAATTTTGAACTATCAAATGTATATAATGAAGTGAAATTGACTCCAAGGTTGCTTTTTGATTTAAGTTACTGACATTGTTATATTCGTTGCAAAATGTATAATGTGTAAATAATTAGTACGAGTGGCTCTAGTGAGTCTGGGTGAATGTGAGTTTGGATGGTGTGATTGGAGATGATGATTGTATATTTGTAATTTTGTGTAATATATGTGATATATAAAAAATTGAATTGTGTTCTGTATCCTATATGTCAATGTGCTAAAAAATGAAAAATTTGATTTTTTGAAAAACAAAGTTTATATATAAAGATTCAATTCAGACAGAAAAAGTAGTCTTGTCTATATGGTGTTTTGATTCACTATATCAAGTTCACTCAGTGTAGAGTAATTTTGCAGTACTGGTGTGTTTGTTTTGCTATTCAGCCATGACATACAGACACACACACACAACACTAATGTAACATTAATTCAAAGGGAAATAGTCGGCATTTCATCTATAATTTCTGTAATTTGGCAAAATAACGAAGCAACTACACTTTTAGTCTAAAACTAAAAACAGCACGGAGTGTTAAGAATATATTTAGTTACTGGAAGAAATGCATTAACTTCCTACCCGAACCCCCCCCCAAAAAAAGTTTACAGGCAGAAATGGCCAAGACTCCTATATAGTGTTTAAATAACCAAATCACTAAAAATCAAGTAGGTTAACAAGCTATTTCTTGAATGTTAATCTAAAAGAGTACAATTTTCGTATATGATTGAAATACTATTTTTTTTATCTGAAATTCAGTAGCAGTCGAACAGACCCAAGACTCAAGGTGAATCAAAACGGTCCACACCTAGTCAGAACACACACGCAATTTGAGGAGGGCACCAAAATAATTTTAAACGTGTTTATTAAAGGTGTAAATCACATTCAGGTATATGAAAATTAAAATAAGATAGCACAATACACCGACCCTTTTACAATAATAATTTAGGGCCACATTGTTTATCCTGTGTTTTTACATGGATTTTAATTAAAAGAGGAAGCGGTTAGGAAACATAACAAAACAGCAAGAAACATAGATTACAAAAAAGAACCGTCAGATGCAGCCATTACATCTGATCCAGGTGGTATGTGCAGAAAGGAGGCTGTGTGGGGCTTGGCTATGTGGTTAGTTTTCAGGGGCGTATATGCAGAGACCAGACAGTGTGCTAACAGGTGCCAAGGTTCAGGCGCACAGCTGTGTGCGAGTGCAGGGTGACCAGGCTACTGTGTTTGTGCACGGGCAAGTCTGCATGCCCACACTGGACAGGTGCGGAGTGTTTGTGGGGAAATATCCTTTACAATGCAACTTTTACCACGCAGTGCCTTCACGACGCAACTTTTACAACGCAAACCATTACAACGCATTGCGCTGGGGGGGCGCTCTAGGATAGGGAATAAGTTTAATTTACTATCCAACATCTTCCCTAGTGTCCACGGGGACTGGAGTTGGAATAGTAAATTAAACTATTCACTATCCAGCACCCCAAAGCGGTATGCGTTGTAATGGTATGCGATGTAAAAACCGCGTTGTAAAAGCATGCGTTGTAACGTCATACATCCGTGTTTGTGTGCTGGGCCAAGCTGTGCATGTTAATGTCCAACCCATACAACGGGTTTTGATGCAGAGGCTAACCCACTGGGGCACTCTGTGTGCGCCCAGGGCAGAGTGTGTATGTAGCTATCAACCAAAATGCATGCAGTGCCCAGGATGCACTCGTGTGTGTGCATGAATGGGAAAGGAGGGTGCATAAAGGTTAAGTTGGCAAGTACTGTGTGTACCAGGCCAAGATGCGTGCATTGATCAGGTTACACATTTAATCAGTAAATGTTGGGACCCTGCCGTTTGCCCCAGGCCCAAGCTGTGTTTTCACCATGGGCAACGCTTTGCTTATTGACAAAAATGCGATAAACAGCTCCTAGCCCCGTTCCTATTCTACCTTCCTCTTTTCAAATGCATATTTTACATCGCGATAGGCTACGCTATACTGGGATAGTCATTACACGAGCGCCCCGTGTCCATCGCACCCCTTACACAAACGTGTATTGATTGAGCGCCCTCAATGAAACTGGGACCAGTTGTGGACGGTTTTTCGGGAGAGGATACTTACATCAGACTGGCTTTTCCAGCGAAGCACGCGCGGAAGGCTATTGCGATTTTAGGGAAACGGGCCTTCCATTTTTTACCTATTTTGAGAATAAAATAATATTTTGCAGGCACCGGGAGTCCATAGAAAGAGCTAATCGCGCTGCAGGGTGTCTGCAGAGCAGTTGAATGCCCAACAATGCCACTGGTGCTTCTAAAGTCCTGGCAATGGCAGTAAAAATATGAAAACAAGCAAGATAGTGGAGCTCGGCAACCCGCTCTGCCGAGCAGACAATAAATGCTCTGTTCTGTTCTGTTCACCGTTAGACCCCGCCCGGATCACACATGGAGCCCCCTTCATTTAATAGCCTGATTTAAATGTGAGACCACCCCAAAACCTCCTGGAGAATGCCAATGAGGCTGGGTGAAGTGTGTCAGTCTGTGGAGAAAGGGCCTGAAAAAGGCAGCGTCTAACTCCAGCATACAAAGGGAAGAGGCCGTCGGGGTACTAAATCACACGCGGCCTTATGGGTTATACTTGGGAGAGGAGACCCCGGACACTCCTTCCAGAAACGCAGTTATAGCTAAAAACACTAGACCAACCACACAGAAACCAACGTTATTTCATCCAAACAAAACCACCAGCGCGAACTTCTGCAGCTTCTCGGATGTAGTAATAACCAATTAAGGATGCCTTTTTTTTGTACTGCTTGACAAAATGTTAACCCCTCATTGTTATACTAAATAGTTACCAAAGAGAGCCTTATCCAATATTCAGTTACATCCAGGTACCAGCACCTGGTCCTAAAGTCCTTACATCTGTTGCCAAACACTTTACTGTTATGTTGCAATTTAAAAAAAAGTAGTAAGTATAGTGTGAGCCTTGGCAAAATGGTTTAAAAAGCTCCATGTAAATTTTAAAAAAAAGCGTGACTCAATCGATTTTCCAGTATCACTCTCCACAGCCTGAAAGAAGTCAGAGCAATCATGAACCATGCATGTATTAATGTATCTCTAAACACAAAACGCACATTATGCCTATTCAGATAGCATTTTATTTCTACGGTTATACATCTAGTTCCCGAACATGGTCATGTTAACATCAATTGTGACTTATAACACCTCCCGAAATCAAGTGTCCCAACCTCTACCAGCCTTTCCCACCCGCAAGCCTTAGGATCACCAAGCAAGACGCAGCCGTTCCCTCGCCAAGTAGTTAAAAATTACATTTCCAATCCTCTAACATTACCTATTCCATCCCCAACAATGATCATTCAGATTCCCAAAGATTATCCACCTTATCTCTTGGAAAGAACACATGATAAATAAACATGTTATCCCCCAAACATGACATGTTATGGCGCAACCATGGGATTAAACATAAAACCTCAAATAATTCCAGCTAGTGCTCCGGACCATATCCAGTGCACGCCGGGACGCAGTCCTGGGTTCTCATAACGCAAAAGTTAAAATGCACTTGCAACTTTAAAAGGCAATATTGCCAGACCATATAAACATAAACGCTCACCTCCAGGAGATATACGGGAAGTTACATCTCATTCATAACCCCTTCACAGTCAAATATTTAACACCAAAGATGCATTGTATATTATACACAATGCGTCTTTGGTGTTAAATATTTGACTGTGTAGGGGCTATGAATGAGAATATTACGCAAATGTGCAAACACATCATAAGTGCCAACACATCCGATTAAAACGTTCCATCTTCCATGCTACCAGATCTTGGCATCTACTACACACGCTCCGACGTGCACAAATGCAAATGAGGGGGACCCGAAACAGTGATGTATAAAGTTCACAAAGAATAAAAATGATAAAAAAAGGCATTCAAATAACCCCTATAAAGCAACCAAAAATGAGAATACTCATAAAAAAAACACAATGCTCATTAATTACGCGATAGTTGTTAAAACAAGACAGTTTCCGAAACAAAAGACCTTCTTAGCCGTGACACAATACAAAGAACGCACTCAACATCCCTTCCCACAAAAGACGCGCCGATTGTTCCACCCAGAACCCCACGCATTCTCACAGTTTGTATTTGCAGGAGTTGATTAAATAGTACTTGGAAAAATGATATGAAACGGCAGCTGCTGGCCAAACAAAGCGCGTTTCCAAAGCTGGTCCGTGAAAATGAACAAGCAGCTGAACAAAAGCCAAATAACCGGCAGAAATCTCACAAATGGAAATCAAAATATAAGGCTTTTTAAAATAGAAAAAGCCTTAAAAAAGTCTCTCACGCCGCCGTTATAAACCCGGACAGTTAACCATTTTTAGGAATTTCCTCCCAGAGGTCAGCGGCATGAAAAAATATAAACATAATTTTGGAACAGTTTTTTAAGAGCTAGGAAATCCCACCTTGGAAAAGGTGGATTGGCTATGTGTTATCTATCCCCTTCCAAATATAACGAAACAAACTGGACATAAATCGCAAACTGCATATTTCTTTTGAGGTGTTGATGCGTTTGCGTTCCGGGTTGTGAGGGGGTCATTCCGGAAAGGCTGCTGCACTGAGGCAGCACTGAAGCTACTGTTGAGGTTGCTCGGAAGGCTCCTGTACTGGCTGCAGCGGGCTGCTTGCAGTTGCTCTCTCTCTCCCTGCCATCGACTGCGCGAGCACTGCTCTGGGATGCACTTACACACACACGCACGCACGCAGGAGGAGGAAGGAGGCAGCGCAGGCACAGCCCGGAGGAGTCGCTCTGACATGCACAATGAATGACAGCTTACCTGGGTGCCAATCTTCATCAGACTGACACTGCCGTGACGGAACAGCCTATACTTCCCAGCGCAGCCAGTGACGTACCAGATGGCTCCGCCCGCTTCCATTCCTTGGGGCGTCCTCTGGTGGACAAAAGCCACAACTGCACCCAACTCCAAACAGTGAACTTCATATTTCCAAAAACAATGTTACAAGTAACAAAGTTTGCACAAAAATAGAGCCACTCAATTTTCAATTTCAAAAGCTTTTATTCGGGTTGTCATAACAATCCATGTAAGCACAAACAAAACAAAACAGCAAGTTACAATAATTATTAATCACAACACATTATGGCTGACAAAAATTATAAAAGTTATACACAAAGTAGCCAATACATTTCACTTACGTATAATACATATGTACAAATCAAGCCCCCCCCCCCCGAAAGTTGCTTAGGTTCCGTGTGCAATAAATGCATACATAAAGTGCAAAAGTGCTACATATAATTCAGGGAAATATGGCCTAAATACGTTTTAGTAGAAATGTTAAAAACAATCAACTATATACAAATATAAAAACTCTTTTTTAAAAGGAACAGTGTTCCAGCAGGACAGATGCATAGTTCATGTATTTTGACTATGTACTGATTACCAGTTTAGACAACAATAGATTTCCTGGCATAGATACATTTCATAGAGCCACTCATTCAACCTTCACTTGTAAAGAAGATTATAATGGTGTCGGGAATTTATTCAACACAACCTTAGTGGCATCTCTCAACATGTTACACCAAGGGGCATCAGATAAAACTGATGGCGCCACCAATAACCTATGATGTTGAGTGAGCCTTTGCATGTGTACATAAACACACATATATTCACTGGGGAACCGGAAGTGATGGTTAGCTTTTGTTATAGCATGTTAACCTATGTTTAAAAAACATTACAAATGATCTGAACAAAAATACAATTAAAGTAGAGTCATGATTGTAAACTAAACCAGAAAAAACACTTAATATTTGCAAGTTATTCTTAGGACACCGGTCCATAACTTGCACAAGAGACATGCGAACCAATGTTCTGGAGGTCACCCTTTATGTGACAGATATGAGAACAATAGTCATAAATAAACACAGATGGGATCGTATAACATATTGTTCTTAGCATTATGAAAGAGATCACTATGAATGCAGTATTTGGTTTGAGCATGTACAGTAATTTAATTACATTGTGCCATTGTTAAATCGCACCTGTGTTTCAGCAGGAACGATATGCAAGCAGCAGAATAAAAGTCCCAGCGTCATCTATCACCAGCGCTGCCCAACAGTGTCAAAGCAAAAACCGGTGTGATGGGGATAGGAGGGGAAACAAAGGAAAAACAAGCATTTACAATGCAATGGTCTCGGCATTATTAAAGGTAGAGCTATTGGCATTGCTCTTGACTTTTTTTTTTCAAATCATAAATAAATGGCATTGTCATTTACATTGCCAATAGCTTAATCGTTTGCATATGCGAGACCTATTGCATTAGCACCCACACACAGAGTAAGTAGTAGAGTGAATAGTTGAAGTGAAGCAGGATATAAGTCCCTTGTAGGTTTATATTAAACACAATCGTTTTCTCAAGCACAGTGCAAGTGCTATACAGGCGAAACCTAAAACGAGTACCAGGCATTAGCAAATGATCACCTGAATGGAAATGTACAAATTTGCACTTTGGCCCTGACAAATTTGGTGGAAACCGGATACTGTAAAATATTCAAAATATATATGTTCACAAACCAACGCACTTACTGCCCTCAACACTCTGCCCTCTGCCCTCAACACTCTGCCCTCAACATTCTGCACCCTGCCCTCAATACTCTGCCCTCAACACGCTGCACTCTGCCCTCAACACTCTGCACTCTGCCCTCAACACTCTGCCATCTGCCCTCAACACTCTGCCCTCTGCCATCAACACTCTGCCCTCAACACTCTGCCCTCTGCCCTCAACACTCTGCTCTCTGCCCTCAACACTCTGCCCTCTGCCCTCAACACTCTGCCCTCTGCCCTCAACACTCTGCCCTCTGCCCTCAACACTCTGCCCTCAACACTCTGCCCTCAACACTCTGCCCTCAACACTCTGCCCTCAACACTCTGCACTCTGCCCTCAACACGCTGCCCTCAACATGCTACATTCTGCCCTCAACACTCTGCCCTCAACACTCTGCCCTCAACACTCTGCCCTCAACACTCTGCCCTCTGCCCTCAACACACTGCCCTCTGCCCTCAACACTCTGCCCTCAATATTCTGCCCTCTGCCCTCAACACTCTGCCCTCAACACTCTGCCCTCAACACGCTGCCCTCAACACGCAGCCCTCAACATGATACATTCTGCCCTCAACACTCTGCCCTCAACACTCTGCCCTCAACACTCTACCCTCTGCCCTCAACACTCTGCCCTCTGCCCTCAACACTCTGCCCTCTGCCCTCAACACTCTGCCCTCAAAATGCAACATTCTGCCCTCAACACGCTGCCCTCAACACGCTACATTCTGCCCTCAACACTCTGCCCACAACACTCTGCCCTCAGCACTCTGCCCTCTGCCCTCAACACTCTGCCCTCTGCCCTCAACACTCTGCCCTCAACACTCTGCCCTCTGCCCTCAACACTCTGCCCTCTGCCCTCAACACTCTGCCCTCTGCCCTCAACACTCTGCCCTCAATATTCTGCCCTCTGCCCTCAACACTCTGCCCTCTGCCCTCAACACTCTGCCCTCAATACTCTGCCCTCTACACTCTGCCCTCAACACTCTGCCCTCAACACTCTGCCCTCTGCCCTCAACACTGCCCTCAATACTCTGCCCTCAACACTCTGCCCTCAACACTCTGCCCTCTGCCCTCAACACTCTGCCCTCAACATTCTGCCCTCAGCACTCTGCCCTCAACACTCTGCCCTCTGCGCTCAACACTCTGCCCTCTGCCCTCAACTATCTGCCCTCAACACTCTGCCCTCTGCCCTCAACACTCTGCCCTCAACACACTGCCCTCTGCCCTCAACACTCTGCCCTCAACACTCTGCACTCTGCCCTCAACACTCTGCACTCTGCACTCTGCCCTCAACACTCTGCACTCTGCCCTCAACACTCTGCCCTCAATACTCTGCCCTCAACACTCTGCCCTCTGCCCTCAACACTCTGCACTCTGCCCGCAACACTCTGCCCTCAACACTCTGCCCTCAACACTCTGCCCTCAACACTCTGCCCTCAACACCCTGCCCTCAACACCCTGCCCTCAACACCCTGCCCGCAACACTCTGCCCTCTGCCCTCAACACTCTGCCCTCAACACTCTGCCCTCTGCCCTCAACACTCTGCTTTCAACACTCTGCCCTCTGCCCTCAACACTCTGCCCTCTGCCCTCAACACTCTGCACTCTGCCCGCAACACTCTGCCCTCAACACTCTGCCCTCAACACTCTGCCCTCAACACCCTGCCGTCTGCCCTCAACACTCTGCCCTCTGCCCTCAACACTCTGCCCTCAACACTCTGCCCTCAACACTCTGCCCTCTGCCCTCAACACTCTGCCCTCAACATTCTGCACTCAGCCCTCAACACTCTGCACTCTGCCCTCAACACTCTGCCCTCAACACTCTGCCCTCTGCCCTCAACACTCTGCCCTCTGCCCTCAACACTCTGCCATCTGCCCTCAACACTCTGCCCTCAACACTCTGCCCTCAACACTCTGCCCTCAACACTCTGCCCTCAACACTCTGCCCTCAACACTCTGCCCTCAACACTCTGACCTTAACACTCTGACCTTAACACTCTGCCCTCAACACTCTGCCCTCAACACTCTGCCCTCAACACTCTGCCCTTAACACTCTGTCCTCTGCCCTCAACACTCTGCCCTCAACATTCTACACTTAACACTCTGTCCTCTGCCCTCAACACTCTGCCCTCAACATTCTGCACTCTGCCATCAACACTCTGCCCTCAACACTCTGCCCTCTGCCCTCAACACTCTGCCCTCAACACCCTGCCCTCAACACTCTGCCCTCAACACTCTGCCCTCAACACTCTGCCCTCAACACTCTGCCCTCAACACTCTGCACTCTGCCCGCAACAGTCTGCCCTCAACACTCTGCCCTCAACACTCTGCCCTCAACACCCTGCTCTCTGCCCTCAACACTCTGCCCTCTGCCCTCAACACTCTGCCCTCAACACTCTGCCCTCAACACTCTGTACTCTGCCCGCAACACTCTGCCCTCAACACTCTGCCCTCAACACTCTGCCCTCAACACCCTGCCCTCAACACCCTGCCCTCTGCCCTCTGCCCTCAACACTCTGCCCTCAACACTCTGCCCTCAACACTCTGCCCTCTGCCCTCAACACTCTGCCCTCAACATTCTGCACTCAGCCCTCAACACTCTGCACTCTGCCCTCAACACTCTGCACTCTGCCCTCAACACTCTGCACTCTGCCCTCAACACTCTGCACTCTGCCCTCAATACTGTGCCCTCAACACTCTGCCCTCTGCCCTCAACACTCTGCACTCTGCCCGCAACACTCTGCCCTCAACACTCTGCCCTCAACATTCTGCCCTCAACACTCTGCCCTCAACACCCTGCCCTCTGCCCTCAACACTCTGCCCTCAACACTCTGCCCTCAACACTCTGCCCTCAACACTCTGCCCTCAACACCCTGCCCTCAACACCCTGCCCTTAACACCCTGCCCTCAACACCCTGCCCTCAACACCCTGCCCTCAACACCCTGCCCGCAACACTCTGCCCTCTGCCCTCAACACTCTGCCCTCTGCCCTCAACACTCTGCTTTCAACACTCTGCCCTCAACACTCTGCTTTCAACACTCTGCCCTCTGCCCTCAACACTCTGTCCTCAACACTCTGCCGTCAACACTCTGCCCTCAACACTCTGCCCTCAACCCTCTGCCCTCAGCCCTCTGCCCTCAACACTCTGCCCTCAACACTCTGCCCTCTGCCCTCAACACTCTGCCCTCTGCCCTCAACACTCTGCCCTCTGCCCTCAACACTCTGCCCTCTGCCCTCAACACTCTGCCCTCTGCCCTCAACACTCTGCCCTCAACACTCTGCCCTCAACACACTGCCCTCTGCCCTCAACACTCTGCCCTCAACACTCTGCCATCTGCCCTCAACACTCTGCCCTCAACACTCTGACCTTAACACTCTGCCCTCAACACTCTGCCCTTAACACTCTGTCCTCTGCCCTCAACACTCTGCCCTCAACATTCTACACTTAACACTCTGTCCTCTGCCCTCAACACTCTGCCCTCAAAACTCTGCCCTCAACACTCTGTCCTCTGCCCTCAACACTCTGTCCTCTGCCCTCAACACTCTGCCCTCAACAGTCTGCACTCAGCCCTCAACACTCTGCACTCTGCCCTCAACACTCTGCACTCTGCCCTCAACACTCTGCCCTCAACATTCTGCACTTAACACTCTGTCCTCTGCCCTCAACACTCTGCCCTCAACATTCTGCACTCAGCCCTCAACACTCTGCACTCTGCCCTCAACACTCTGCCATCTGCCCTCAACACTCTGCCCTCAACACTCTGCCCTCAACATTCTGCACTCAGCCCTCAACACTCTTCCCTCAACACTCTGCACTCTGCCCTCAACACTCTGCACTCTGCGCTCAACACTCTGCACTCTGCCCTCAACACTCTGCACTCTGCCCTAAACACTCTGCACTCTGCCCTCAACACTCTGCCCTCAACACCCTGCCCTCAACACTCTGCCCTCAACACTCTGCCCTCTGCCCTCAACACTCTGCACTCTGCCCGCAACACTCTGCCCTCAACACTCTGCCCTCAACACTCTGCACTCTGCCTGCAACACTCTGCCCTCAACACCCTGCCCTCAACACCCTGCCCTCAACACCCTGCCCTCTGCCCTCAACACCCTGCCCTCTGCCCTCAACACCCTGCCCTCTGCCCTCAACACCCTGCCCTCTGCCCTCAACACTCTGCTCTCTGCCCTCAACACCCTGCCCTCTGCCCTCAACACTCTACACTCTGCCCTCAACACTCTGCCCTCAACACTCTGCCCTCAACACTCTGCCCTCAACACTCTGCCCTCAACACTCTGCCCTCAACACTCTGCCCTCAACACTCTGCCCTCTGCCCTCAACACTCTGCCCTTAACACTTTGCCCTCTGCCCTCAACACTTTGCCCTCTGCCCTCAACACTCTGCACTCTGCCCTCAACACTCTGCCTCAACACTCTGCCCTCTGTCCTCAACACTCTGTCCTCAACACTCTGCCCTCAACACTCTGCCCTCAACACTCTGCCCTCAACACTCTGCCCTCAACACTCTGCCCTCAACACTCTGCCCTCTGCCCTCAACACTCTGCCCTCAACACTCTGCCCTCAACACCCTGCCCTCAACACCCTGCCCTCAACACCCTGCCCGCAACACCCTGCCCGCAACACTCTGCCCTCTGCCCTCAACACTCTGCCCTCTGCCCTCAACACTCTGCTTTCAACACTCTGCCCTCTGCCCTCAACACTCTGCTTTCAACACTCTGCCCTCTGCCCTCAACACTCTGCCCTCAACACTCTGCCCTCTGCCCTCAACCCTCTGCCCTCTGCCCTCAACCCTCTGCCCTCAACACTCTGCCCTCTGCCCTCAACACTCTGCCCTCTGCCCTCAACACTCTGCCCTCTGCCCTCAACACTCTGCCCTCTGCCCTCAACACTCTGCCCTCTGCCCTCAACACTCTGCCCTCTTCCCTCAACACTCTGCCCTCAACACACTGCCCTCTGCCCTAAACACTCTGCCCTCAACACACTGCCCTCTGCCCTAAACACTCTGCCCTCAACACTTTGCCCTCTGCCCTCAACACTTTGCCCTCTGCCCTCAACACTCTGCACTCTGCCCTCAACACTCTGCCTCAACACTCTGCCCTCTGTCCTCAACACTCTGCCCTCAACACTCTGCCCTCAACACTCTGCCCTCAACACTCTGCCCTCAACACTCTGCCCTCAACACTCTGCCCTCTGCCCTCAACACTCTGCCCTCAACACTCTGCCCTCAACACTCTGCCCTCAACACTCTGCCCTCAACACCCTGCCCTCAACACCCTGCCCTCAACACCCTGCCCTCAACACCCTGCCCGCAACACCCTGCCCGCAACACTCTGCCCTCTGCCCTCAACACTCTGCCCTCAACACTCTGCCCTCTGCCCTCAACACTCTGCTTTCAACACTCTGCCCTCTGCCCTCAACACTCTGCTTTCAACACTCTGCCCTCTGCCCTCAACACTCTGCCCTCAACACTCTGCCCTCTGCCCTCAACCCTCTGCCCTCTGCCCTCAACCCTCTGCCCTCAACACTCTGCCCTCTGCCCTCAACACTCTGCCCTCTGCCCTCAACACTCTGCCCTCAACACTCTGCCCTCTTCCCTCAACACTCTGCCCTCAACACACTGCCCTCTGCCCTAAACACTCTGCCCTCAACACTCTGCCCTCTGCCCTCAACACTCTGCCATCTGCCCTCAACACTCTGCCCTCAACACTCTGACCTTAACACTCTGCCCTCAACACTCTGCCCTCTGCCCTCAACACTCTGCCCTCTGCCCTCAACACTTGGCCCTCAACACTCTGCCCTCAACACTCTGCCCTCAACACTGTGCCCTCAACACTCTGCCCTCAACACTCTGCCCTTAACACTCTGCCCTTAACACTCTGTCCTCTGCCCTCAACACTCTGCCCTCAACATTCTGCACTTAACACTCTGTCCTCTGCCCTCAACACTCTGCCCTCAACATTCTGCACTCAGCCCTCAACACTCTGCACTCTGCCCTCAACACTCTGCACTCTGCCCTCAACACTCTGCACTCTGCCCTCAACACTCTGCCCTCAACACTCTGCCATCTGCCCTCAACACTCTGCCCTCAACACTCTGCCCTCAACCCTCTGCCCTCTGCCCTCAACACTCTGCCCTCTGCCCTCAACACTCTGCCCTCTGCCCTCAACACTCTGCCCTCTGCCCTCAACACTCTGCCCTCTGCCCTCAACACTCTGCCCTCAACACACTGCCCTCTGCCCTCAACACTCTGCCCTCTGCCCATAACACTCTGTCCTCTGCCCTCAACACTCTGCCCTCAACATTCTGCACTCAGCCCTCAACACTCTGTCCTCTGCCCTCAACACTCTGCCCTCAACATTCTGCACTCAGCCCTCAACACTCTGTCCTCTGCCCTCAACACTCTGCCCTCAACATTCTGCACTCAGCCCTCAACACTCTGCACTCTGCCCTCAACACTCTGCCCTCAACACTCTGCCATCTGCCCTCAACACTCTGCCCTCAACACTCTGCCCTCAACATTCTGCACTCAGCCCTCAACACTCTGCCCTCAACACTCTGCACTCTGCCCTCAACACTCTGCACTCTGCCCTCAACACTCTGCACTCTGCCCTCAACACTCTGCACTCTGCACTCTGCCCTCAACACTCTGCACTCTGCCCTCAACACTCTGCCCTCATTACTCTGCCATCTGCCCTCAACACTCTGCCCTCACTCTGCCCTCAACATTCTGCACTCAGCCCTCAACACTCTGCCCTCAACACTCTGCCCTCTGCCCTCAACACTCTGCGCTCAACACTCTGCACTCTGCCCTCAACACTCTGCACTCTGCCCTCAACACTCTGCACTCTGCCCTCAACACTCTGCACTCTGCCCTCAACACTCTGCACTCTGCCCTCAACACTCTGCACTCTGCCCTCAACACTCTGCACTCAACACCCTGCCCTCAACACTCTGCCCTCAACACCCTGCCCTCAACACTCTGCCCTCAACACTCTGCCCTCAACACTCTGCCCTCAACACTCTGCCCACAACACTCTGCCCTCTGCCCTCAACACTCTGCCCTCAACACCCTGCCCTCAACACTCTGCCCTCAACACCCTGCCCTCAACACTCTGCCCTCAACACTCTGCCCTCAACACTCTGCACTCTGCCCTCAACACTCTGCACTCTGCCCTCAACACTCTGCCCTCAACACCCTGCCTCAACACCCTGCCTCAACACCCTGCCCTCAACACCCTGCCCTCAACACCCTGCCCTCAACACCCTGCCCTCTGCCCTCAACACTCTGCCCTCTGTCCTCAACACTCTACACTCTGCCCTCAACACTCTGCCCTCAACACTCTGCCCTCAACACTCTGCCCTCAACACTCTGCCCTCAACACTCTGCCCTCAACACTCTGCCCTCAACACTCTGCCCTCAACCCTCTGCCCTCAACCCTCTGCCCTCAACACTCTGCCCTCTGCCCTCAACACTCTGCCCTTAACACTTTGCCCTCTGCCCTCAACACTCTGCACTCTGCCCTCAACACTTTGCCCTCTGCCCTCAACACTCTGCACTCTGCCCTCAACACTCTGCCCTCAACACTCTGCCCTCAACACTCTGCCCTCAACACTCTGCCCTCAACACTCTGCCCTCAACACTCTGCCCTCAACACTCTGCCCTCAACACTCTGCCCTCAACACTCTGCCCTCAACACCCTGCCCTCAACACCCTGCCCGCAACACTCTGCCCTCTGCCCTCAACACTCTGCCCTCTGCCCTCAACACTCTGCTTTCAACACTCTGCCCTCTGCCCTCAACACTCTGCTTTCAACACTCTGCCCTCTTCCCTCAACACTCTGCCCTCAACACCCTGCCCTCTGCCCTCAACACTCTGCCCTCAACCCTCTGCCCTCTGCCCTCAACACTCTGCCCTCAACACTCTGCCCTCTGCCCTCAAAACTCTGCCCTCTGCCCTCAACACTCTGCCCTCTGCCCTCAACACTCTGCCCTCTGCCCTCAACACTCTGCCCTCTGCCCTAAACACTCTGCCCTCAACACTCTGCCCTCTGCCCTCAACACTCTGCCCTCAACACTATGCCCTCTGCCCTCAACACTCTGCCATCTGCCCTCAACACTCTGCCATCTGCCCTCAACACTCTGCCCTCAACACTCTGCCCTCAACACTCTGCCCTCAACACTCTGCCCTCAACACTCTGCCCTCAACACTCTGACCGTAACACTCTGCCCTCAACACTCTGACCGTAACACTCTGCCCTCAACACTCTGCCATCTGCCCTCAACACTCTGCCATCTGCCCTCAACACTCTGCCCTCAACACTCTGCCCTCAACACTCTGCCCTCAACACTCTGCCCTCCACACTCTGCCCTCAACACTCTGCCCTCAACACTCTGCCCTCAACACTCTGCCCTCAACACTCTGACCGTAACACTCTGACCGTAACACTCTGACCTTAACACTCTGCCCTCAACACTCTGCCCTCAACACTCTGCCCTCAACACTCTGCCCTCAACACTCTGCCCTCAACACTCTGCCCTCAACACTCTGCCCTCAACACTCTGCCCTCAACACTCTGCCCTCAACACTCTGCCCTTAACACTCTGTACTCTGCCCTCAACACTCTGCCCTCAACATTCTGCACTTAACACTCTGTCCTCTGCCCTCAACACTCTGCCCTCAACATTCTGCACTCAGCCCTCAACACTCTGCACTCTGCCCTCAACACTCTGCACTCTGCCCTCAACACTCTGCACTCTGCCCTCAAAACTCTGCCCTCAACACTCTGCCCTCAACACTCTGCCATCTGCCCTCAACACTCTGCCCTCAACACTCTGCCCTCAACACTATGCCCTCAACATTCTGCACTCAGCCCTCAACACTCTGCCCTCAACACTCTGCACTCTGCCCTCAACACTCTGCCCTCAACACTCTGCCCTCAACACTCTGCCCTCAACACTCTGCCCTCAACACTCTGCACTCTGCCCTCAAAACTCTGCCCTCAACACTCTGCCCTCTGCCCTCAACACTCTGCCCTCAACACTCTGCACTCTGCCCTCAACACTCTGCCCTCAACACTCTGCACTCTGCCCTCAACACTCTGCCCTCAACACTCTGCCCTCAACACTCTGCCCTTAACACTCTGCCCTCAACACTCTGTCCTCTGCCCTCAACACTCTGCCCTCAACACTCTGCACTCTGCCTGCAACACTCTGCCCTCAACACCCTGCCTCAACACCCTGCCTCAACACCCTGCCTCAACACCCTGCCTCAACACCCTGCCTCAACACCCTGCCCTCAACACCCTGCCCTCAACACCCTGCCCTCAACACCCTGCCCTCAACACCCTGCCATCTGCCCTCAACACTCTGCCCTCAACACTCTGCCCTCTGCCCTCAACACTCTACACTCTGCCCTCAACACTCTACACTCTGCCCTCAACACTCTGCCCTCAACACTCTGCCCTCAACACTCTGCCCTCAACACTCTGCCCTCAACACTCTGCCCTCAACACTCTGACCTCAACGCTCTGCCCTCAACACTCTGCCCTCAACACTCTGCCCTCTGCCCTCAACAGTCTGCCCTTAACACTCTGCCCTCTGCCCTCAACACTCTGCCCTCTGCCCTCAACACTCTGCCCTCTGCCCTCAACAGTCTGCCCTTAACACTTTGCCCTCTGCCCTCAACACTCTGCACTCTGCCCTCAACACTCTGCCCTCAACACTCTGCCCTCTGCCCTCAACACTCTGCCCTCAACACTCTGCCCTCTGCCCTCAACACTCTGCCCTCAACACTCTGCCCTCTGCCCTCAACACTCTGCCCTCAACACTCTGCCCTCTGCCCTCAAAACTCTGCCCTCAACACTCTGCCCTCAACACTCTGCCGTCAACACTCTGCCCTCAACACTCTGCCCTCAACACCCTGCCCTCAACACCCTGCCCTCAACACCCTGCCCGCAACACTCTGCCCTCTGCCCTCAACACTCTGCCCTCAACACTCTGCCCTCTGCCCTCAACACTCTGCTTTCAACACTCTGCTTTCAACACTCTGCCCTCTGCCCTCAACACTCTGCTTTCAACACTCTGCCCTCTGCCCTTAACACTCTGCCCTCAACACTCTGCCCTCTGCCCTCAACCCTCTGCCCTCTGCCCTCAACACTCTGCCCTCAACACTCTGCCCTCTGCCCTCAACACTCTGCCCTCTGCCCTCAACACTCTGCCCTCTGCCCTCAACACTCTGCCCTCTGCCCTCAACACTCTGCCCTCTGCCCTCAACACTCTGCCCTCAACACACTGCCCTCTGCCCTCAACACTCTGCCCTCAACACTCTGCCCTCTGCCCTCAACACTCTGCCCTCTGCCCTCAACACTCTGCCCTCAACACTCTGCCCTCAACACTCTGCCCTCAACACTCTGCCCTCAACACTCTGACCTTAACACTCTGACCTTAACACTCTGCCCTCAACACTCTGCCCTCAACACTCTGCCCTCTGCCCTCAACACTCTGCCCTCAACACTCTGCCCTCAACACTCTGCCCTCAACACTCTGCCCTCAACACCCTGCCCTCAACACCCTGCCCTCAACACCCTGCCCTCAATACCCTGCCCGCAACACTCTGCCCTCTGCCCTCAACACTCTGCCCTCAACACTCTGCCCTCTGCCCTCAACACTCTGCTTTCAACACTCTGCCATCTGCCCTCAACACTCTGCTTTCAACACTCTGCCCTCTGCCCTCAACACTCTGCCCTCAACACTCTGCCCTCTGCCCTCAACCCTCTGCCCTCAACCCTCTGCCCTCAACACTCTGCCCTCTGCCCTCAACACTCTGCCCTCTGCCCTCAACACTCTACCCTCTGCCCTCAACACTCTGCCCTCTGCCCTCAACACTCTGCCCTCTGCCCTCAACACTCTGCCCTCTGCCCTCAACACTCTGCCCTCTGCCCTCAACACTCTGCCCTCAACACACTGCCCTCTGCCCTAAACACTCTGCCCTCAACACTCTGCCCTCTGCCCTCAACACTCTGCCCTCAACACTCTGCCCTCAACACTCTGCCCTCAACACTCTGCCCTCAACACTCTGACCTTAACACTCTGACCTTAACACTCTGCCCTCAACACTCTGCCCTCAACACTCTGCCCTCAACACTCTGCCCTCAACACTCTGCCCTCTGCCCTCAACACTCTGCCCTCAACACTCTGCCCTCAACACTCTGCCCTCAACACTCTGCCCTCAACACTCTGCCCTCAACATTCTGCACTCAGCCCTCAACACTCTTCCCTCAACACTCTGCACTCTGCCCTCAACACTCTGCACTCTGCGCTCAACACTCTGCACTCTGCCCTCAACACTCTGCACTCTGCCCTAAACACTCTGCACTCTGCCCTCAACACTCTGCCCTCAACACCCTGCCCTCAACACTCTGCCCTCAACACTCTGCCCTCTGCCCTCAACACTCTGCACTCTGCCCGCAACACTCTGCCCTCAACACTCTGCCCTCAACACTCTGCACTCTGCCTGCAACACTCTGCCCTCAACACCCTGCCTCAACACCCTGCCCTCAACACCCTGCCCTCAACACCCTGCCCTCAACACCCTGCCCTCTGCCCTCAACACCCTGCCCTCTGCCCTCAACACCCTGCCCTCTGCCCTCCACACTCTGCCCTCAACACTCTGCCCTCAACACTCTGCCCTCAACACTCTGCCCTCAACACTCTGCCCTCAACACTCTGCCCTCAGCACTCTGCCCTCAACACTCTGCCCTCAGCACTCTGCCCTCAACACTCTGCCCTCAACACTCTGCCCTCAACACTCTGCCCTCTGCCCTCAACACTCTGCCCTTAACACTTTGCCCTCTGCCCTCAACACTTTGCCCTCTGCCCTCAACACTTTGCCCTCTGCCCTCAACACTCTGCCCTCTGCCCTCAACACTCTGCACTCTGCCCTCAACACTCTGCCCTTAACACTTTGCCCTCTGCCCTCAACACTTTGCCCTCTGCCCTCAACACTTTGCCCTCTGCCCTCAACACTCTGCACTCTGCCCTCAACACTCTGCCCTCTGCCCTCAACACTCTGCCCTTAACACTTTGCCCTCTGCCCTCAACACTTTGCCCTCTGCCCTCAACACTTTGCCCTCTGCCCTCAACACTCTGCACTCTGCCCTCAACACTCTGCCCTCTGCCCTCAACACTCTGCCCTCAACACTCTGCCCTCAACACTCTGCCCTCAACACTCTGCACTCTGCCCTCAACACTCTGCCCTCTGCCCTCAACACTCTGCCCTCAACACTCTGCCCTCAACACTCTGCCCTCAACACTCTGCCCTCAACACTCTGCCCTCAACACTCTGCCCTCTGCCCTCAACACTCTGCCCTCAACACTCTGCCCTCAACACTCTGCCCTCTGCCCTCAACCCTCTGCCCTCAACACTCTGCCCTCTGCCCTCAACACTCTGCCCTCTGCCCTCAACACCCTGCCCTCAACACCCTGCCCTCAACACCCTGCCCGCAACACCCTGCCCGCAACACCCTGCCCGCAACACTCTGCCCTCTGCCCTCAACACTCTGCCCTCAACACTCTGCCCTCTGCCCTCAACACTCTGCTTTCAACACTCTGCCCTCTGCCCTCTGCCCTCAACCCTCTGCCCTCTGCCCTCAACCCTCTGCCCTCAACCCTCTGCCCTCTGCCCTCAACCCTCTGCCCTCTGCCCTCAACCCTCTGCCCTCAACACTCTGCCCTCTGCCCTCAACACTCTGCCCTCAACACTCTGCCCTCAACACTCTGCCCTCTGCCCTCAACACTATGCCCTCTGCCCTCAACACTCTGCCCTCAACACTCTGCCCTCAACACTCTGCCCTCAACACTCTGCACTCTGCCCTCAAAACTCTGCCCTCAACACTCTGCACTCTGCCCTCAACACTCTGCACTCTGCCCTCAACACTCTGCCCTCAACACCCTGCCTCAACACCCTGCCTCAACACCCTGCCCTCAACACCCTGCCCTCAACACCCTGCCCTCAACACCCTGCCCTCTGTCCTCAACACTCTGCCCTCTGTCCTCAACACTCTACACTCTGCCCTCAACACTCTGCCCTCAACACTCTGCCCTCAACACTCTGCCCTCAACACTCTGCCCTCAACACTCTGCCCTCTGCCCTCAACACTCTGCCCTTAACACTTTGCCCTCTGCCCTCAACACTCTGCACTCTGCCCTCAACACTCTGCCCTCTGTCCTCAACACTCTGCCCTCAACACTCTGCCCTCAACACTCTGCCCTCTGCCCTCAACACTCTGCCCTCAACACTCTGCCCTCAACACTCTGCCCTCAACACTCTGCCCTCAACACTCTGCCCTCAACACTCTGCCCTCAACACCCTGCCCTCAACACCCTGCCCGCAACACTCTGCCCTCTGCCCTCAACACTCTGCCCTCTGCCCTCAACACTCTGCTTTCAACACTCTGCCCTCTGCCCTCAACACTCTGCTTTCAACACTCTGCCCTCTTCCCTCAACACTCTGCCCTCAACACCCTGCCCTCTGCCCTCAACACTCTGCCTCAACCCTCTGCCCTCTGCCCTCAACACTCTGCCCTCAACACTCTGCCCTCTGCCCTCAACACTCTGCCCTCTGCCCTCAACACTCTGCCCTCTGCCCTCAACACTCTGCCCTCTGCCCTCAACACTCTGCCCTCTGCCCTCAACACTCTGCCCTCTGCCCTAAACACTCTGCCCTCAACACTCTGCCCTCTGCCCTCAACACTCTGCCCTCAACACTCTGCCCTCTGCCCTCAACACTCTGCCATCTGCCCTCAACACTCTGCCATCTGCCCTCAACACTCTGCCCTCAACACTCTGCCCTCAACACTCTGCCCTCAACACTCTGCCCTCAACACTCTGCCCTCAACACTCTGCCCTCAACACTCTGCCCTCAACACTCTGCCCTCAACACTCTGCCATCTGCCCTCAACACTCTGCCCTCAACACTCTGCCCTCAACACTCTGCCCTCAACACTCTGCCCTCAACACTCTGCCCTCAACACTCTGCCCTCAACACTCTGCCCTCAACACTCTGCCCTCAACACTCTGACCATAACACTCTGACCGTAACACTCTGACCGTAACACTCTGACCGTAACACTCTGACCGTAACACTCTGCCCTCAACACTCTGCCCTCAACACTCTGCCCTCAACACTCTGCCCTCAACACTCTGCCCTCAACACTCTGCCCTCAACACTCTGCCCTCAACACTCTGCCCTCAACACCCTGCCCTTAACACTCTGTACTCTGCCCTCAACACTCTGCCCCCAACATTCTGCACTTAACACTCTGTCCTCTGCCCTCAACACTCTGCCCTCAACATTCTGCACTCAGCCCTCAACACTCTGCACTCTGCCCTCAACACTCTGCACTCTGCCCTCAAAACTCTGCCCTCAACACTCTGCCCTCAACACTCTGCCATCTGCCCTCAACACTCTGCCCTCAACACTCTGACCTCAACACTCTGCCCTCAACACTCTGCCCTCTGCCCTCAACACTCTGCCCTCAACATTCTGCACTCAGCCCTCAACACTCTGCACTCTGCCCTCAACACTCTGCACTCTGCCCTCAAAACTCTGCCCTCAACACTCTGCCCTCAACACTCTGCCATCTGCCCTCAACACTCTGCCCTCAACACTCTGCCCTCAACACTATGCCCTCAACATTCTGCACTCAGCCCTCAACACTCTGCCCTCAACACTCTGCACTCTGCCCTCAACACTCTGCCCTCAACACTCTGCCCTCAACACTCTGCCCTCAACACTCTGCCCTCAACACTCTGCCCTCAACACTGCACTCTGCCCTCAAAACTCTGCCCTCAACACTCTGCCCTCTGCCCTCAACACTCTGCCCTCAACACTCTGCACTCTGCCCTCAACACTCTGCCCTCAACACTCTGCCCTCAACACTCTGCCCTCAACACTCTGCCCTCAACACTCTGCCCTCAACACTCTGCCCTCAACACTCTGCCCTCTGCCCTCAACACTCTGCCCTCAACACTCTGCACTCTGCCTGCAACACTCTGCCCTCAACACCCTGCCTCAACACCCTGCCTCAACACCCTGCCTCAACACCCTGCCTCAACACCCTGCCCTCAACACCCTGCCCTCAACACCCTGCCCTCAACACCCTGCCCTCAACACCCTGCCATCTGCCCTCAACACTCTGCCCTCAACACTCTGCCCTCTGCCCTCAACACTCTACACTCTGCCCTCAACACTCTACACTCTGCCCTCAACACTCTGCCCTCAACACTCTGCCCTCAACACTCTGCCCTCAACGCTCTGCCCTCAACACTCTGCCCTCAACACTCTGCCCTCAACACTCTGCCCTCTGCCCTCAACAGTCTGCCCTTAACACTTTGCCCTCTGCCCTCAACACTCTGCCCTCAACACTCTGCCCTCAACACTCTGCCCTCTGCCCTCAACAGTCTGCCCTTAACACTTTGCCCTCTGCCCTCAACACTCTGCACTCTGCCCTCAACACTCTGCCCTCAACACTCTGCCCTCTGCCCTCAACACTCTGCCCTCAACACTCTGCCCTCAACACTCTGCCCTCTGCCCACAACACTCTGCCCTCAACACTCTGCCCTCAACACTCTGCCCTCAACACTCTGCCCTCAACACTCTGCCGTCAACACTCTGCCCTCAACACCCTGCCCTCAACACCCTGCCCTCAACACCCTGCCCTCAACACCCTGCCCGCAACACTCTGCCCTCTGCCCTCAACACTCTGCCCTCAACACTCTGCCCTCTGCCCTCAACACTCTGCTTTCAACACTCTGCTTTCAACACTCTGCCCTCTGCCCTCAACACTCTGCTTTCAACACTCTGCCCTCTGCCCTTAACACTCTGCCCTCAACACTCTGCCCTCAACACTCTGCCCTCTGCCCTCAACCCTCTGCCCTCTGCCCTCTGCCCTCAACACTCTGACCTCAACACTCTGCCCTCTGCCCTCAACACTCTGCCCTCTGCCCTCAACACTCTGCCCTCTGCCCTCAACACTCTGCCCTCTGCCCTCAACACTCTGCCCTCAACACACTGCCCTCTGCCCTCAACACTCTGCCCTCAACACTCTGCCCTCTGCCCTCAACACTCTGCCCTCTGCCCTCTGCCCTCAACACTCTGCCCTCAACACTCTGCCCTCAACACTCTGCCCTCAACACTCTGCCCTCAACACTCTGACCTTAACACTCTGACCTTAACACTCTGCCCTCAACACTCTGCCCTCAACACTCTGCCCTCAACACTCTGCCCTCAACACTCTGCCCTCAACACTCTGCCCTCAACACTCTGCCCTCAACACTCTGCCCTCAACACTCTGCCCTCAACACTCTGCCCTCAACACTCTGCCCTCAACACCCTGCCCTCAACACCCTGCCCTCAACACCCTGCCCGCAACACTCTGCCCTCTGCCCTCAACACTCTGCCCTCAACACTCTGCCCTCTGCCCACAACACTCTGCTTTCAACACTCTGCCCTCTGCCCTCAACACTCTGCCCTCTGCCCTCAACACTCTGCCCTCAACACTCTGCCCTCTGCCCTCAACCCTCTGCCCTCAACCCTCTGCCCTCAACACTCTGCCCTCTGCCCTCAACACTCTGCCCTCTGCCCTCAACACTCTACCCTCTGCCCTCAACACTCTGCCCTCTGCCCTCAACACTCTGCCCTCTGCCCTCAACACTCTGCCCTCTGCCCTCAACACTCTGCCCTCTGCCCTCAACACTCTGCCCTCAACACACTGCCCTCTGCCCTAAACACTCTGCCCTCAACCCTCTGCCCTCTGCCCTCTGCCCTCAACACTCTGACCTCAACACTCTGCCCTCTGCCCTCAACACTCTGCCCTCTGCCCTCAACACTCTGCCCTCTGCCCTCAACACTCTGCCCTCTGCCCTCAACACTCTGCCCTCTGCCCTCAACACTCTGCCCTCAACACACTGCCCTCTGCCCTCAACACTCTGCCCTCAACACTCTGCCCTCTGCCCTCAACACTCTGCCCTCTGCCCTCTAGCCTCAACACTCTGCCCTCAACACTCTGCCCTCAACACTCTGCCCTCAACACTCTGCCCTCAACACTCTGACCTTAACACTCTGACCTTAACACTCTGACCTTAACACTCTGCCCTCAACACTCTGCCCTCAACACCCTGCCCTCAACACCCTGCCCTCAACACCCTGCCCTCAATACCCTGCCCGCAACACTCTGCCCTCTGCCCTCAACACTCTGCCCTCAACACTCTGCCCTCTGCCCACAACACTCTGCTTTCAACACTCTGCCCTCTGCCCTCAACACTCTGCTTTCAACACTCTGCCCTCTGCCCTCAACACTCTGCCCTCAACACTCTGCCCTCTGCCCTCAACCCTCTGCCCTCAACCCTCTGCCCTCAACACTCTGCCCTCTGCCCTCAACACTCTGCCCTCTGCCCTCAACACTCTACCCTCTGCCCTCAACACTCTGCCCTCTGCCCTCAACACTCTGCCCTCTGCCCTCAACACTCTGCCCTCTGCCCTCAACACTCTGCCCTCTGCCCTCAACACTCTGCCCTCAACACACTGCCCTCTGCCCTAAACACTCTGCCCTCAACACTCTGCCCTCTGCCCTCAACACTCTGCCCTCAACACTCTGCCCTCAACACTCTGCCCTCAACACTCTGCCCTCAACACTCTGACCGTAACACTCTGACCTTAACACTCTGCCCTCAACACTCTGCCCTCAACACTCTGCCCTCAACACTCTGCCCTCAACACTCTGCCCTCAACACTCTGCCCTCAACACTCTGCCCTCAACACTCTGCCCTCAACACTCGGCCCTCAACACTCTGCACTCAGCCCTCAACACTCTTCCCTCAACACTCTGCACTCTGCCCTCAACACTCTGCACTCTGCGCTCAACACTCTGCACTCTGCCCTCAACACTCTGCACTCTGCCCTAAACACTCTGCACTCTGCCCTCAACACTCTGCCCTCAACACCCTGCCCTCAACACTCTGCCCTCAACACTCTGCCCTCTGCCCTCAACACTCTGCACTCTGCCCGCAACACTCTGCCCTCAACACTCTGCCCTCAACACTCTGCACTCTGCCTGCAACACTCTGCCCTCAACACCCTGCCTCAACACCCTGCCCTCAACACCCTGCCCTCAACACCCTGCCCTCAACACCCTGCCCTCTGCCCTCAACACCCTGCCCTCTGCCCTCAACACCCTGCCCTCTGCCCTCCACACTCTGCCCTCAACACTCTGCCCTCTGCCCTCAACACCCTGCCCTCTGCCCTCAACACCCTGCCCTCTGCCCTCAACACCCTGCCCTCTGCCCTCCACACTCTGCCCTCAACACTCTGCCCTTAACACTCTGCCCTCAACACTCTGCCCTCAACACTCTGCCCTCAACACTCTGCCCTCAACACTCTGCCCTCAACACTCTGCCCTCAACACTCTGCCCTCAACACTCTGCCCTCAACACTCTGCCCTCAGCACTCTGCCCTCAACACTCTGCCCTCAACACTCTGCCCTCAACACTCTGCCCTCAACACTCTGCCCTCAACACTTTGCCCTCAACACTCTGCCCTCTGCCCTCAACACTCTGCCCTTAACACTTTGCCCTCTGCCCTCAACACTCTGCCCTCAACACTCTGCCCTCTGCCCTCAACACTCTGCCCTCTGCCCTCAACACTCTGCCCTTAACACTTTGCCCTCTGCCCTCAACACTTTGCCCTCTGCCCTCAACACTTTGCCCTCTGCCCTCAACACTCTGCCCTCTGCCCTCAACACTCTGCACTCTGCCCTCAACATTCTGCCCTTAACACTTTGCCCTCTGCCCTCAACACTTTGCCCTCTGCCCTCAACACTTTGCCCTCTGCCCTCAACACTCTGCACTCTGCCCTCAACACTCTGCCCTCTGCCCTCAACACTCTGCCCTTAACACTTTGCCCTCTGCCCTCAACACTTTGCCCTCTGCCCTCAACACTTTGCCCTCTGCCCTCAACAATCTGCACTCTGCCCTCAACACTCTGCCCTCTGCCCTCAACACTCTGCCCTCAACACTCTGCCCTCAACACTCTGCCCTCAACACTCTGCCCTCAACACTCTGCACTCTGCCCTCAACACTCTGCCCTCTGCCCTCAACACTCTGCCCTCAACACTCTGCCCTCAACACTCTGCCCTCAACACTCTGCCCTCAACACTCTGCCCTCAACACTCTGCCCTCTGCCCTCAACACTCTGCCCTCAACACTCTGCCCTCAACACTCTGCCCTCAACACTCTGCCCTCTGCCCTCAACCCTCTGCCCTCTGCCCTCAACCCTCTGCCCTCAACACTCTGCCCTCTGCCCTCAACACTCTGCCCTCTGCCCTCAACACTCTGCCCTCAACACCCTGCCCTCAACACCCTGCCCTCAACACCCTGCCCGCAACACCCTGCCCGCAACACTCTGCCCTCTGCCCTCAACACTCTGCCCTCAACACTCTGCCCTCTGCCCTCAACACTCTGCTTTCAACACTCTGCCCTCTGCCCTCTGCCCTCAACCCTCTGCCCTCTGCCCTCAACCCTCTGCCCTCAACCCTCTGCCCTCTGCCCTCAACCCTCTGCCCTCTGCCCTCAACACTCTGCCCTCAACACTCTGCCCTCTGCCCTCAACACTCTGCCCTCTGCCCTCAACACTCTGCCCTCAACACTCTGCCCTCAACACTCTGCCCTCAACACTCTGCCCTCAACACTCTGCCCTCTGCCCTCAACACTATGCCCTCT